>NW_027649982.1:0-247463 GCF_965287045.1 Carcharhinus amblyrhynchos
AAAGTCTAAGAGTCCCTGCGTCGCTGCGTCTCTGCGTCTCTGCGTCTCTGCGTCTCAGAGTCCTCGTCGCTGCGTCTCTGCGTCTCTGCGTCTGCGTCTCTGCGTCTCAGAGTCTCTGCGTCTCTGCGTCTCCTGCGTCCTCTGCGTCTCAGAGTCCCTGCGGTCTCTGCTCGCAGGGTCTCTGCGGTCTCTGCGTCTCTGCGTCCTCAGAGTCTCTGCGTCTCTGCGTCTCTGCGTCTCAGAGTCTCTGCGTCTCTGCGTCTCAGAGTCTCTGCGTCTCTGCGTCTCAGAGTCTCTGCGTCTCTGCGTCTCAGAGTCTCTGCACTCTGCATCTCAGAGTCTCTCCGTCTCTGCGTCTCTGCGTCTCTGCGCCTCAGAGTCTTTGCATCTCAGAGTCTCTGCGTCTCAGAGTCTCTCCGTCTCTGCGTCCCTGTGTCTCAGAGTCTCTGCGTCTCAGAGTCCCTGCACCTCAGAGACTCTGCGTCTCTGCGTCTCAGCGTCTCTGCGTCTCAGAGTCTCTGCGTCTCTGCGTCTCTGCGTCTCAGAGTCTCAGCGTCTCAGAGTCCCTGCGTCTCAGAGTCTCTCCGTCTCAGATTCTCTCCGTCTCAGAGTCTCTGCGTCTCAGAGTCTCTGCGTCTCTGCGTCCTCTGCGTCGCAGCGACTCAGAGTCCCTCCTGCGTCTCAGAGTCTCTGCGTCTCAGAGTCTCTGCGTCTCAGAGTCTCTCCGTCTCAGAGACTCTGCGTCTCAGAGTCTCTCCGTCTCAGAGTCTCTGCGTCTCTCCGTCTCTGCGTCTTTGCGTCTCTCTGTCTCTGCGTCTCTGCGTCTCTGCGTCTCAGAGTCTCTGCGTCTCTGCGTCTCAGAGTCTCTGCGTCTCTGCGTCTCAGAGTCGCTGCGTCCTCTGCGTCTCAGAGTCTCTGCGTCTCTGCGTCTCAGAGTCTCTGCGTCTCTGCGTCTCTGCGTCTCTGCGTCTCAGAGTCTTCTGCGTCTCTGTCTCAGTCTCTGCGTCTCTGCGTCTCAGAGTCTCTGCGTCTCTGCGTCTCTGCGTCTCTGCGTCTCAGAGTCTCTGCGTCTCAGAGTCTCTGCGTCTCAGAGTCTCTGCGTCTCTGCGTCTCTGCGTCTTAGAGTCTCTGTGTCTCTGTGTCTCTGCGTCTCAGAGTCTCTGCGTCTCAGAGTCTCAGCGTCTCAGAGTCCCTGCGTCTCAGAGTCTCTCCGTCTCAGATTCTCTCCGTCTCAGAGTCTCTGCGTCTCAGAGTCTCTGCGTCTCTGCGTCTCAGAGTCTCTGCGTCTCTGCGTCTCAGAGTCTCTGCGTCTCTGCGTCTCAGAGTCGCTGCGTCTCTGCGTCTCAGAGTCTCTGCGTCTCTGCGTCTCAGAGTCTCTGCGTCTCTGCGTCTCTGCGTCTCTGCGTCTCAGAGACTCTGCGTCTCAGAGTCTCAGAGTCTCTGCGTCTCTGCGTCTCAGAGTCTCTGCGTCTCTGCGTCTCAGAGTCTCAGAGTCTCTGCGTCTCAGAGTCTCTGCGTCTCTGCGTCTCTGCGTCTTAGAGTCTCTGTGTCTCTGTGTCTCTGCGTCTCAGAGTATCTGCGTCTCTGCGTCTCAGAGTCTCAGCGTCTCAGAGTCCCTGCGTCTCAGAGTCTCTCCGTCTCAGATTCTCTCCGTCTCAGAGTCTCTGCGTCTCAGAGTCTCTGCGTCTCTGCGTCTCTGCGTCGCAGCGACTCAGAGTCTCTGCGTCTCAGAGTCTCTGCGTCTCAGAGTCTCTGCGTCTCAGAGTCTCTCCGTCTCAGAGACTCTGCGTCTCAGAGTCTCTCCGTCTCAGAGTCTCTGCGTCTCTCCGTCTCTGCGTCCTTTGCGTCTCTCTGTCTCTGCGTCTCTGCGTCTCTGCGACTCAGAGTCTCTGCGTCTCAGAGTCTCTGCGTCTCTCCGTCTTCTGCGTCTCCATCACAGAGTCTCTGGTCTCTGCGTCTCTGCGTCTCAGCGTCTCTGCATCTCAGAGTCTCTGCATCTCAGCGTATCTGCGTCTCTCTGTCTCAGAGTCTCAAAGTCTAAGAGTCCCTGCGTCTCAGAGACTCTGCGTCTCTGCGTCTCTGCGTCTCAGAGTCTCTGCGTCTCTGCGTCTCCTGCGTCTCTGCGTCTCAGAGTCTCTGCGTCTCAGAGTCTCTGCGTCTCTGCGTCTCAGAGTCTCTGCGTCTCTGCGTCTCTGCGTCTCAGAGTCCTCTGCGTCTCTGCGTCTCTGCGTCTCTGCGTCTCAGAGTCTCTGCGTCTCTGCTCTCTGCGTCTCAGAGTCTCTGCGTCTCAGAGTCTCTGCGTCTCTGCGTCTCTGCGTCTCTGCGTCTCAGAGTCTCTGCGTCTCTGCGTCTCAGAGTCTCTGCGTCTCTGCGTCTGAGAGTCGCTGCGTCTCTGCGTCTCAGAGTCTCTGCGTCTCTGCGTCTCAGAGTCTCTGCGTCTCTGCGTCTCTGCGTCTCAGAGTCTCTGCGTCCTCAGAGTCTCTGCACTCTGCGTCTCAGAGTCTCTGCGTCTCTGCGTCTCAGAGTCTCTGCGTCTCTGCGTCTCAGAGTCTCTGCGTCTCTGCGTCTCAGAGTCTCAGAGTCTCTGCGTCTCAGAGTCTCCTGCGTCTCTGCGTCTCTGCGTCTCTGCGCCTCAGAGTCTCTGCGTCCTCGCGTCTCTGCGCCTCAGAGTCTCTGCGTCTCAGAGTCTCTGCGTCTCAGAGTCTCTGCGTCTCAGAGTCTCTGCGTCTCTGTGTCTCTGCGTCTCTGCGTCTCAGAGTCTCTGCGTCTCAGAGTCTCTGCGTCTCTGTGTCTCTGCGTCTCTGCGTCTCAGAGTCTCTGCGTCTCAGAGTCTCTGCGTCTCTGCGTCTCAGAGTCTCTGCGTCTCTGTGTCTCTGTGTCTTCTGCGTCTCTGCGTCTCTGCGTCTCAGAGTCTCTGCGTCTCAGAGTCTCTGCGTCTCTGCGTCTCAGAGTCTCTGCGTCTCTGCGTCTCAGAGTCTCTGCGTCTCTGCGTCTCAGAGTCTCTGCGTCTCTGCGTCTCAGAGTCTCAGAGTCCTCTGCGTCTCAGAGTCTCTGCGTCTCTGAGTCTCTGCGTCTCTGCGTCTCTGCGCCTCAGAGTCTCTGCGTCTCTGCGTCTCTGCGTCTCAGAGTCTCTGCGTCTCAGAGTCTCTGCGTCTCTGTGTCTCTGCGTCTCTGCGTCTCTGCGTCTCAGAGTCTCTGCGTCTCAGAGTCTCTGCGTCTCTGCGTCTCAGAGTCTCTGCGTCTCTGTGTCTCTGCGTCTCTGCGTCTCTGCGTCTCAGAGTCTCTGCGTCTCAGAGTCTCTGCGTCTCTGCGTCTCAGAGTCTCTGCGTCTCCGTGTCTCTGCGTCTCTGCGTCTCAGAGTCTCTGCGTCTCAGAGTCTCTCTGCGTCTCTGCGTCTCAGAGTCTCTGCGTCTCCGTGTCTCTGCGTCTCCGCGTCTCTGCGTCTCAGAGTCTCTGCGTCTCTGCGTCTCTGCGTCTCTGCGTCTCAGAGTCTCTGCGTCTCTGCGTCTCAGAGTCTCTGCGTCTCAGAGTCTCTGCGTCTCTGCGCCTCAGAGTCTCTGCTTCTCTGCGTCTCAGAGTCTCTGCGTCTCTGCGTCTCTGCGTCTCAGAGTCTCTGCGTCTCAGAGTCTCTGCGTCTCTGCGTCTCTGCGTCCCTGCGTCTCCGTGTCTCTGCGTCTCTGCGTCTCCTGCGTCTCTGCGTCTCAGAGTCTCTGCGTCTCAGAGTCTCTGCGTCTCTGCGCCTCAGAGTCTCGGCGTCTCTGCGTCTCAGAGTCTCTGCGTCTCTGCGTCTCTGCGTCTCAGAGTCTCTGCGTCTCAGAGTCTCTTGCGTCTCTGTGTCTCTGCGTCTCTGCGTCTCTGCGTCTCAGAGTCTCTGCGTCTCTGCGTCTCAGAGTCTCTGCGTCTCAGAGTTCCTCTGCGTCTCTGCGTCTCAGAGTCTCTGCGTCTCTGCGTCTCAGAGTCTCTGCGTCTCTGCGTCTCAGAGTCTCTGCGTCTCTGTGTCTCTGCGTCTCTGCGTCTCAGAGTCTCTGCGTCTCTGCGTCCCTGCGTCTCAGAGTCCCTGCGTCTCTGCGTCTCTGCGTCTCTGCGTCTCAGAGTCTCTGCGTCTCTGCGTCTCAGAGTCTCTGCGTCTCAGAGTCTCCGCGTCTCTGCGTCTCTGCGTCTCAGAGTTCTGCGTCTCTGCGTCTCAGAGTCTCAGAGTCTCTGCGTCTCTGTGTCTCTGCGTCTCTGCGTCTCTGCGTCTCAGACTCTCTGCGTTCTCTGCGTCTCAGAGTCTCTGCGTCTCTGCGTCTCTGCGTCTCAGAGTCTCTGCGTCTCTGCGTCTCAGAGTCTCTGCGTCTCAGAGTCTCTGCGTCTCAGAGTCTCTGCGTCTCTGCGTCTCTGCGTCTCAGAGTCTCAGGAGTCTCTGCGTCTCAGAGTCTCTGCGTCTCAGAGTCTCTGCGTCTCTGCGTCTCTGCGTCTCAGAGTCTCTGCGTCTCTGCGTCTCAGAGTCTCTGCGTCTCAGAGTCTCTGCGTCTCTGCGTCTCTGCGTCTCTGCGTCTCAGAGTCTCTGCGTCTCTGCGTCTCTGCGTCTCAGACTCTCTGCGTCTCTGCGTCTCAGAGTCTCTGCGTCTCTGCGTCTCTGCGTCTCTGTGTCTCTGCGTCTCAGAGTCTCTGCGTCTCTGCGTCTCAGAGTCTCTGCGTCTCAGAGTCTCTGCGTCTCAGAGTCTCTGCGTCTCAGAGTCTCTGCGTCTCTCCGTCTCTGCGTCTCTGCGTCTCAGAGTCTCTGCATCTCAGAGTCTCTACATCTCAGAGTCTCTGTGGCTCTGCGTCTCAGAGTCTCTGCGTCACAGAGTCTCTGCGTCTCTGCGTCTGTGCGTCTCTGCGTCTGTGCGTCTCTGCGTCTCAGCGTCTCAGAGTCTCAAAGTCACAGAGTCAGTGCGTCTCTGCGTCTCTGCATCTCAGCGTCTCTGCGTCTCAGCGACTCAGAGTCTCTGCGTCTCAGCGTCTCAGCGTCTCTGCAACTCAGAGTCTCTGCGTCTCAGAGTCTCTGCGTCTCTGCGTCTCTGCGTCTCTGCGTCTCGGCGTCTCTGCGTCTCAGAGTCTCTGCGTCTCAGAGTCTCTGCGTCTCAGAGTCTCTGCGTCTCAGAGTCTCTGCGTCTCTGTGTCTCTGTGTCTCTGCGTCTCTGCGTCTCAGAGTCTCTGCGTCTCTGCGTCTCAGAGTCTCTGCGTCTCAGAGTCTCTGCGTCTCTGCGTCTCTGCGTCTCAGAGTCTCTGCGTCTCTGCGTCTCTGCGTCTCAGAGTCTCTGCGTCTCTGTGTCTCTGCGTCTCTGCGTCTCTGCGTCTCAGAGTCTCTGCGTCTCAGAGTCTCTGCGTCACAGAGTCTCTGCGTCTCAGTGGCTCTGCGTCTCTGCGTCACAGAGTCTCTGCGTCTCTGCGTCTCAGAGTCTCTGCGTCTCTGCGTCTCAGAGTCTCTGCGTCTCTGCGTCTCAGCGTCTCTGCGTCTCAGAGTCTCTGCGTCTCTGCGTCTCTGCGTCTCAGAGTCTCTGCGTCTCTGCGTCTCAGAGTCTCTGCGTCTCAGCGACTCAGAGTCTCTGCGTCTCAGCGTCTCAGCGTCTCTGCATCTCAGAGTCTCTGCGTCTCAGAGTCTCAAAGTCACAGAGTCACTGCATCTCTGCGTCTCTGCGTCTCAGAGTCTCTGCGTCTCAGAGTCTCTGAGTCTCTGCGTCTCTGCGTCTCAGAGTCTCTGCGTCTCAGAGTCTCTGCGTCTCTGCGTCTCAGAGTCTCTGCGTCTCAGAGTCTCTGCGTCTCTGCGTCTCAGAGTCTCTGCGTCTCTGCGTCTCAGAGTCTCTGCGTCTCTGCGTCTCAGAGTCTCTGCGTCTCTGCGTCTCAGAGTCTCTGCGTCTCTGCGTCTCAGAGTCTCTGGGTCTCTGCGTCTCTGCGTCTCAGAGTCTCTGCGTCTCAGCGACTAAGAGTCTCTGCGTCTCAGCGTCTCAGCGTCTCTGCGTCTCAGAGTCTCAAAGTCACAGAGTCACTGCGTCTCTGCGTCTCAGCGACTCAGCGTCTCAGCGTCTCAGCGTCTCTGCGTCTCTCCGTCTCAGAGTCTCAAAGTCACAGAGTCACTGCGTGTCTGCGTCTCAGCGACTCAGAGTCTCTGCATCTCAGAGTCTCTGCGTCTCAGAGTCTCAAAGTCACAGAGTCACTGCGTCTCTGCGTCTCTGCGTCTCAGAGTCTCTGCGTTTCTGCGTCTCTGCGTCTCAGAGTCTCTGCGTCTCTGCGTCTCTGCGTCTCAGAGTCTCTGCGTCTCTGCGTCTCTGCGTCTCAGAGTCTCTGCGTCTCTGCGTCTCAGAGTCTCTGCGTCTCTGCGTCTCTGCGTCTCAGAGTCTCTGCGTCTCTGCGTCTCTGCGTCTCAGAGTCTCTGCGTCTCTGCGTCTCAGAGTCTCTGCGTCTCTGCGTCTCTGCGTCTCAGAGTCTCTGCGTCTCAGAGTCTCTGCGTCTCTGCGTCTCTGCGTCTCAGAGTCTCTGCGTCTCTGCGTCTCTGCGTCTCAGAGTCTCTGCGTCTCTGCGTCTCTGCGTCTCAGAGTCTCTGCGTCTCTGCGTCTCTGCGTCTCAGAGTCTCTGCGTCTCTGCGTCTCAGAGTCTCTGCGTCTCTGCGTCTCAGAGTCTCTGCGTCTCTGCGTCTCTGCGTCTCAGAGTCTCTGCGTCTCAGAGTCTCTGCACTCTGCGTCTCAGAGTCTCTGCGTCTCTGCGTCTCAGAGTCTCTGCGTCTCTGCGTCTCAGAGTCTCTGCGTCTCTGCGTCTCAGAGTCTCAGAGTCTCTGCGTCTCAGAGTCTCTGCGTCTCTGCGTCTCTGCGCCTCAGAGTCTCTGCGTCTCAGAGTCTCTGCGTCTCAGAGTCTCTGCGTCTCAGAGTCTCTGCGTCTCTGTGTCTCTGCGTCTCTGCGTCTCAGAGTCTCTGCGTCTCAGAGTCTCTGCGTCTCTGCGTCTCAGAGTCTCTGCGTCTCCGTGTCTCTGCGTCTCAGAGTCTCTGCGTCTCTGCGTCTCTGCGTCTCAGAGTCTCTGCGTCTCAGAGTCTCTGCGTCTCAGAGTCTCTGCGTCTCTGCGCCTCAGAGTCTCTGCTTCTCTGCGTCTCAAGTCTCTGCGTCTCAGAGTCTCTGCGTCTCTGCGTCTCAGAGTCTCTGCGTCTCAGAGTCTCTGCGTCTCAGAGTCTCTGCGTCTCTGCGTCTCAGAGTCTCTGCGTCTCTGCGTCTCTGCGTCTCTGCGTCTCAGAGTCTCTGCGTCTCTGCGTCTCAGAGTCTCTGCGTCTCAGAGTCTCTGCGTCTCTGCGTCTCAGAGTCTCTGCGTCTCTGCGTCTCAGAGTCTCTGCGTCTCAGAGTCTCTGCGTCTCAGAGTCTCTGCGTCTCTGCGTCTCAGAGTCTCTGCGTCTCTGCGTCTCAGAGTCTCTGCGTCTCTGCGTCTCAGAGTCTCTGCGTCTCAGAGTCTCTGCGTCTGTGCGTCTCAGAGTCTCTGCGTCTCAGAGTCTCTGCGTCTCTGCGTCTCTGCGTCTCAGAGTCTCTGCGTCTCAGAGTCTCTGCGTCTCAGAGTCTCTGCGTCTCTGCGTCTCTGCGTCTCAGAGTCTCTGCGTCTCTGCGTCTCAGAGTCTCAGAGTCTCAGAGTCTCTGCGTCTCTGTGTCTCTGCGTCTCTGCGTCTCTGCGTCTCAGACTCTCTGCGTCTCTGCGTGTCAGAGTCTCTGCGTCTCTGCGTCTCAGAGTCTCTGCGTCTCAGAGTCTCTGCGTCTCAGAGTCTCTGCGTCTCTGCGTCTCTGCGTCTCAGAGTCTCTGCGTCTCAGAGTCTCTGCGTCTCAGAGTCTCTGCGTCTCTGCGTCTCAGAGTCTCTGCGTCTCTGTGTCTCTGCGTCTCTGCGTCTCTGCGTCTCAGAGTCTCTGCGTCTCTGCGTCTCAGAGTCTCTGCGTCTCAGAGTCTCTGCGTCTCTGCGTCTCAGAGTCTCTGCGTCTCAGAGTCTCTGCGTCTCTGTGTCTCTGTCTCTGCGTCTCAGAATCTCTGCGTCTCAGAGTCTCTGCGTCTCTGCGTCTCTGCGTCTCAGAGTCTCTGCGTCTCAGAGTCTCTGCGTCTCAGAGTCTCTGCGTCTCTGCGTCTCAGAGTCTCTGCATCTCAGCGTCTCAGCATCTCTGCAACTCAGAGTCTCTGCGTCTCAGCGTCTCTGCGTCTCTCCGTCTCAGAGTCTCAAAGTCACAGAGTCACTGCGTCTCTGCGTCTCAGCGACTCAGAGTCTCTGCGTCTCAGCGTCTCAGCGTCTCTGCATCTCAGAGTCTCTGCGTCTCAGAGTCTCAAAGTCACAGAGTCACTGCGTCTCTGCGTCTCTGCGTCTCAGAGTCTCTGCGTCTCAGAGTCTCTGAGTCTCTGCGTCTCTGCGTCTCTGCGTCTCTGCGTCTCAGAGTCTCTGCGTCTCTGCGTCTCAGAGTCTCTGCGTCTCTGCGTCTCTGCGTCTCTGCGTCTCAGAGTCTCTGCGTCTCTGCGTCTCAGAGTCTCTGCGTCTCAGCGACTCAGAGTCTCTGCGTCTCAGCGTCTCTGCATCTCAGAGTCTCTGCGTCTCAGAGTCTCTGCATCTCTGCGTCTCTGCGTCTCAGAGTCTCTGCGTCTCTGCGTCTCAGAGTCTCTGCGTCTCTGCGTCTCAGAGTCTCAGTGTCTCTGCGTCTCAGAGTCTCTGCGTCTCAGAGTCTCTGCGTCTCTGCGTCTCAGAGTCTCTGCATCTCTGCGTCTCTGCGTCTCAGAGTCTCTGCGTCTCAGAGTCTCTGCGTCTCTGCGTCTCAGAGTCTCAGAGTCTCAGAGTCTCTGCGTCCCAGAGTCTCTGCGTCTCAGAGTCTCTGCGTCTCTGCGTCTCTGCGTCTCTGCGTCTCAGAGTCTCTGCGTCTCAGAGTCTCTGCGTCTCAGAGTCTCTGCGTCTCAGAGTCCCTGTGTCTCAGAGTCTCTGCGTCTCTGTGTCTCTCCGTCTCTGCGTCTCTGCGTCTCAGAGTCTCTGCGTCTCTGCGTCTCAGAGTCTCTGCGTCTCTGCGTCTCTGCGTCTCAGAGTCTCTGCGTCTCAGAGTCTCTGTGTCTCAGAGTCTCTGCGTCTCTGTGTCTCTGCGTCTCTGCGTCTTAGAGTCTCTGCGTCTCTGCGTCTCAGAGTCTCTGCGTCTCAGAGTCCCTGCGTCTCTGCGTCTCAGAGTCTCTGCGTGTCTGCGTCTCAGAGTCTCAGAGTCTCTGCGTCTCTGCGTCTCAGAGTCTCTGCGTCTCTGCGTCTCAGAGTCTCTGCGTCTCTGTGTCTCTGCGTCTCTGCGTCTCTGCGTCTCAGAGTCTCTGCGTCTCAGAGTCTCTGCGTCTCTGCGTCTCTGCGTCTCTGCGTCTCAGAGTCTCTGCGTCTCTGCGTCTCTGCGTCTCAGAGTCTCTGCGTCTCTGTGTCTCTGCGTCTCTGCGTCTCAGACTCTCTGCGTCTCTGCGTCTCAGAGTCTCTGCGTCTCTGCGTCTCAGAGTCTCTGCGTCTCTGCGTCTCAGAGTCTCTGCGTCTCAGAGTCTCTGCGTCTCAGAGTCTCTGCGTCTCAGAGTCCCTGCGTCTCAGAGTCTCTGCGTCTCTGTGTCTCTGCGTCTCTGCGTCTCTGCGTCTCAGAGTCTCTGCGTCCCTGCGTCTCAGAGTCTCTGCGTCTCAGAGTCTCCGCGTCTCTGCGTCTCTGCGTCTCTGCGTCTCAGAGTCTCTGCGTCTCTGCGTCTCTGCGTCTCAGAGTCTCTGCGTCTCTGCGTCTCTGCGTCTCTGCGTCTCAGAGTCTCTGCGTCTCAGAGTCTCTGCGTCTCAGAGTCTCTGCGTCTCAGAGTCCCTGCGTCTCAGAGTCTCTGCGTCTCTGTGTCTCTCCGTCTCTGCGTCTCTGCGTCTCAGAGTCTCTGCGTCTCTGCGTCTCAGAGTCTCTGCGTCTCTGCGTCTCTGCGTCTCAGAGTCTCTGCGTCTCAGAGTCTCTGTGTCTCAGAGTCTCTGCGTCTCTGTGTCTCTGCGTCTCTGCGTCTTAGAGTCTCTGCGTCTCTGCGTCTCAGAGTCTCTGCGTCTCAGAGTCCCTGCGTCTCTGCGTCTCAGAGTCTCTGCGTGTCTGCGTCTCAGAGTCTCTGCGTCTCTGCGTCTCAGAGTCTCTGCGTCTCTGCGTCTCAGAGTCTCTGCGTCTCTGTGTCTCTGCGTCTCTGCGTCTCAGAGTCTCTGCGTCTCAGAGTCTCTGCGTCTCTGCGTCTCTGCGTCTCAGAGTCTCTGCGTCTCTGCGTCTCTGCGTCTCAGAGTCTCTGCGTCTCTGTGTCTCTGCGTCTCTGCGTCTCAGACTCTCTGCGTCTCTGCGTCTCAGAGTCTCTGCGTCTCTGCGTCTCAGAGTCTCTGCGTCTCTGCGTCTCAGAGTCTCTGCGTCTCAGAGTCTCTGCGTCTCAGAGTCTCTGCGTCTCAGAGTCCCTGCGTCTCAGAGTCTCTGCGTCTCTGTGTCTCTGCGTCTCTGCGTCTCTGCGTCTCAGAGTCTCTGCGTCCCTGCGTCTCAGAGTCTCTGCGTCTCAGAGTCTCCGCGTCTCTGCGTCTCTGCGTCTCAGAGTCTCTGCGTCTCTGCGTCTCTGCGTCTCTGCGTCTCAGAGTCTCTGCGTCTCTGCGTCTCAGAGTCTCTGCGTCTCAGAGTCTCCGCGTCTCTGCGTCTCTGCGTCTCAGAGTCTCTGCGTCTCTGCGTCTCAGAGTCTCAGAGTCTCTGCGTCTCTGTGTCTCTGCGTCTCTGCGTCTCTGCGTCTCAGACTCTCTGCGTCTCTGCGTCTCAGAGTCTCTGCGTCTCTGCGTCTCTGCGTCTCAGAGTCTCTGCGTCTCTGCGTCTCAGAGTCTCTGCGTCTCAGAGTCTCTGCGTCTCAGAGTCTCTGCGTCTCTGCGTCTCTGCGTCTCAGAGTCTCTGCGTCTCAGAGTCTCTGCGTCTCTGCGTCTCTGCGTCTCAGAGTCTCTGCGTCTCTGCGTCTCTGCGTCTCAGACTCTCTGCGTCTCTGCGTCTCAGAGTCTCTGCGTCTCTGCGTCTCTGCGTCTCTGTGTCTCTGCGTCTCAGAGTCTCTGCGTCTCTGCGTCTCAGAGTCTCTGCGTCTCAGAGTCTCTGCGTCTCAGAGTCTCTGCGTCTCAGAGTCTCTGCGTCTCTCCGTCTCTGCGTCTCTGCGTCTCAGAGTCTCTGCATCTCAGAGTCTCTACATCTCAGAGTCTCTGTGGCTCTGCGTCTCAGAGTCTCTGCGACACAGAGTCTCTGCGTCTCTGCGTCTGTGCGTCTCTGCGTCTGTGCGTCTCTGCGTCTCAGCGTCTCAGAGTCTCAAAGTCACAGAGTCAGTGCGTCTCTGCGTCTCTGCATCTCAGCGTCTCTGCGTCTCAGCGACTCAGAGTCTCTGCGTCTCAGCGTCTCAGCGTCTCTGCAACTCAGAGTCTCTGCGTCTCAGAGTCTCTGCGTCTCTGCGTCCCTGCGTCTCGGCGTCTCTGCGTCTCGGCGTCTCTGCGTCTCAGAGTCTCTGCGTCTCAGAGTCTCTGCGTCTCTGTGTCTCTGTGTCTCTGCGTCTCTGCGTCTCAGAGTCTCTGCGTCTCTGCGTCTCAGAGTCTCTGCGTCTCAGAGTCTCTGCGTCTCTGCGTCTCTGCGTCTCAGAGTCTCTGCGTCTCTGCGTCTCAGAGTCTCTGCGTCTCTGTGTCTCTGCGTCTCTGCATCTCTGCGTCTCAGAGTCTCTGCGTCTCAGAGTCTCTGCGTCACAGAGTCTCTGCGTCTCAGTGGCTCTGCGTCTCTGCGTCACAGAGTCTCTGCGTCTCTGCGTCTCAGAGTCTCTGCGTCTCTGCGTCTCTGCGTCTCAGAGTCTCTGCGTCTCTGCGTCTCAGAGTCTCTGCGTCTCTGCGTCTCAGAGTCTCAGCGTCTCTGCGTCTCAGAGTCTCTGCGTCTCTGCGTCTCTGCGTCTCAGAGTCTCTGCGTCTCTGCGTCTCAGAGTCTCTGCGTCTCAGCGACTCAGAGTCTCTGCGTCTCAGCGTCTCAGCGTCTCTGCATCTCAGAGTCTCTGCGTCTCAGAGTCTCAAAGTCACAGAGTCACTGCATCTCTGCGTCTCTGCGTCTCAGAGTCTCTGCGTCTCAGAGTCCCTGAGTCTCTGCGTCTCTGCGTCTCAGAGTCTCTGCGTCTCAGAGTCTCTGCGTCTCTGCGTCTCAGAGTCTCTGCGTCTCTGCGTCTCTGCGTCTCTGCGTCTCAGAGTCTCTGCGTCTCAGAGTCTCTGCGTCTCTGCGTCTCAGAGTCTCTGCGTCTCTGCGTCTCTGCGTCTCTGCGTCTCAGAGTCTCTGCGTCTCAGAGTCTCTGCGTCTCTGCGTCTCAGAGTCTCTGCGTCTCTGCGTCTCAGAGTCTCTGCGTCTCTGCGTCTCTGCGTCTCAGAGTCTCTGCGTCTCTGCGTCTCTGCGTCTCAGAGTCTCTGCGTCTCAGAGTCTCTGCGTCTCTGCGTCTCTGCGTCTCTGCGTCTCAGAGTCTCTGCGTCTCTGCGTCTCAGAGTCTCTGCGTCTCTGCGTCTCAGAGTCGCTGCGTCTCTGCGTCTCAGAGTCTCTGCGTCTCTGCGTCTCAGAGTCTCTGCGTCTCTGCGTCTCTGCGTCTCAGAGTCTCTGCGTCTCAGAGTCTCTGCACTCTGCGTCTCAGAGTCTCTGCGTCTCTGCGTCTCAGAGTCTCTGCGTCTCTGCGTCTCAGAGTCTCTGCGTCTCTGCGTCTCAGAGTCTCAGAGTCTCTGCGTCTCAGAGTCTCTGCGTCTCTGCGTCTCTGCGTCTCTGCGCCTCAGAGTCTCTGCGTCTCTGCGTCTCTGCGCCTCAGAGTCTCTGCGTCTCAGAGTCTCTGCGTCTCAGAGTCTCTGCGTCTCAGAGTCTCTGCGTCTCTGTGTCTCTGCGTCTCTGCGTCTCAGAGTCTCTGCGTCTCAGAGTCTCTGCGTCTCTGTGTCTCTGCGTCTCTGCGTCTCAGAGTCTCTGCGTCTCAGAGTCTCTGCGTCTCTGCGTCTCAGAGTCTCTGCGTCTCTGTGTCTCTGTGTCTCTGCGTCTCTGCGTCTCTGCGTCTCAGAGTCTCTGCGTCTCAGAGTCTCTGCGTCTCTGCGTCTCAGAGTCTCTGCGTCTCTGCGTCTCAGAGTCTCTGCGTCTCTGCGTCTCAGAGTCTCTGCGTCTCTGCGTCTCAGAGTCTCAGAGTCTCTGCGTCTCAGAGTCTCTGCGTCTCTGAGTCTCTGCGTCTCTGCGTCTCTGCGCCTCAGAGTCTCTGCGTCTCTGCGTCTCTGCGTCTCAGAGTCTCTGCGTCTCAGAGTCTCTGCGTCTCTGTGTCTCTGCGTCTCTGCGTCTCTGCGTCTCAGAGTCTCTGCGTCTCAGAGTCTCTGCGTCTCTGCGTCTCAGAGTCTCTGCGTCTCTGTGTCTCTGCGTCTCTGCGTCTCTGCGTCTCAGAGTCTCTGCGTCTCAGAGTCTCTGCGTCTCTGCGTCTCAGAGTCTCTGCGTCTCCGTGTCTCTGCGTCTCTGCGTCGCAGAGTCTCTGCGTCTCAGAGTCTCTGCGTCTCTGCGTCTCAGAGTCTCTGCGTCTCCGTGTCTCTGCGTCTCCGCGTCTCTGCGTCTCAGAGTCTCTGCGTCTCTGTGTCTCTGCGTCTCTGCGTCTCAGAGTCTCTGCGTCTCTGCGTCTCAGAGTCTCTGCGTCTCAGAGTCTCTGCGTCTCTGCGCCTCAGAGTCTCTGCTTCTCTGCGTCTCAGAGTCTCTGCGTCTCTGCGTCTCTGCGTCTCAGAGTCTCTGCGTCTCAGAGTCTCTGCGTCTCTGCGTCTCTGCGTCCCTGCGTCTCCGTGTCTCTGCGTCTCTGCGTCTCTGCGTCTCTGCGTCTCAGAGTCTCTGTGTCTCAGAGTCTCTGCGTCTCTGCGCCTCAGAGTCTCTGCGTCTCTGCGTCTCAGAGTCTCTGCGTCTCTGCGTCTCTGCGTCTCAGAGTCTCTGCGTCTCAGAGTCTCTGCGACTCTGTGTCTCTGCGTCTCTGCGTCTCTGCGTCTCAGAGTCTCTGCGTCTCTGCGTCTCAGAGTCTCTGCGTCTCAGAGTCTCTGCGTCTCTGCGTCTCAGAGTCTCTGCGTCTCTGCGTCTCAGAGTCTCTGCGTCTCTGTGTCTCTGCGTCTCTGCGTCTCAGAGTCTCTGCGTCTCTGCGTCCCTGCGTCTCAGAGTCCCTGCGTCTCTGCGTCTCTGCGTCTCTGCGTCTCAGAGTCTCTGCGTCTCTGCGTCTCAGAGTCTCTGCGTCTCAGAGTCTCCGCGTCTCTGCGTCTCTGCGTCTCAGAGTCTCTGCGTCTCTGCGTCTCAGAGTCTCAGAGTCTCTGCGTCTCTGTGTCTCTGCGTCTCTGCGTCTCTGCGTCTCAGACTCTCTGCGTCTCTGCGTCTCAGAGTCTCTGCGTCTCTGCGTCTCTGCGTCTCAGAGTCTCTGCGTCTCTGCGTCTCAGAGTCTCTGCGTCTCAGAGTCTCTGCGTCTCAGAGTCTCTGCGTCTCTGCGTCTCTGCGTCTCAGAGTCTCTGCGTCTCTGCGTCTCAGAGTCTCTGCGTCTCAGAGTCTCTGCGTCTCTGCGTCTCTGCGTCTCAGAGTCTCTGCGTCTCTGCGTCTCTGCGTCTCAGACTCTCTGCGTCTCTGCGTCTCAGAGTCTCTGCGTCTCTGCGTCTCTGCGTCTCTGTGTCTCTGCGTCTCAGAGTCTCTGCGTCTCTGCGTCTCAGAGTCTCTGCGTCTCAGAGTCTCTGCGTCTCAGAGTCTCTGCGTCTCAGAGTCTCTGCGTCTCTCCGTCTCTGCGTCTCTGCGTCTCAGAGTCTCTGCATCTCAGAGTCTCTACATCTCAGAGTCTCTGTGGCTCTGCGTCTCAGAGTCTCTGCGTCACAGAGTCTCTGCGTCTCTGCGTCTGTGCGTCTCTGCGTCTGTGCGTCTCTGCGTCTCAGCGTCTCAGAGTCTCAAAGTCACAGAGTCAGTGCGTCTCTGCGTCTCTGCATCTCAGCGTCTCTGCGTCTCAGCGACTCAGAGTCTCTGCGTCTCAGCGTCTCAGCGTCTCTGCAACTCAGAGTCTCTGCGTCTCAGAGTCTCTGCGTCTCTGCGTCTCTGCGTCTCTGCGTCTCGGCGTCTCTGCGTCTCAGAGTCTCTGCGTCTCAGAGTCTCTGCGTCTCAGAGTCTCTGCGTCTCAGAGTCTCTGCGTCTCTGTGTCTCTGTGTCTCTGCGTCTCTGCGTCTCAGAGTCTCTGCGTCTCTGCGTCTCAGAGTCTCTGCGTCTCAGAGTCTCTGCGTCTCTGCGTCTCTGCGTCTCAGAGTCTCTGCGTCTCTGCGTCTCTGCGTCTCAGAGTCTCTGCGTCTCTGTGTCTCTGCGTCTCTGCGTCTCTGCGTCTCAGAGTCTCTGCGTCTCAGAGTCTCTGCGTCACAGAGTCTCTGCGTCTCAGTGGCTCTGCGTCTCTGCGTCACAGAGTCTCTGCGTCTCTGCGTCTCAGAGTCTCTGCGTCTCTGCGTCTCAGAGTCTCTGCGTCTCTGCGTCTCAGAGTCTCTGCGTCTCTGCGTCTCAGAGTCTCAGCGTCTCTGCGTCTCAGAGTCTCTGCGTCTCTGCGTCTCTGCGTCTCAGAGTCTCTGCGTCTCTGCGTCTCAGAGTCTCTGCGTCTCAGCGACTCAGAGTCTCTGCGTCTCAGCGTCTCAGCGTCTCTGCATCTCAGAGTCTCTGCGTCTCAGAGTCTCAAAGTCACAGAGTCACTGCATCTCTGCGTCTCTGCGTCTCAGAGTCTCTGCGTCTCTGAGTCTCTGCGTCTCTGCGTCTCAGAGTCTCTGCGTCTCAGAGTCTCTGCGTCTCTGCGTCTCAGAGTCTCTGCGTCTCTGCGTCTCAGAGTCTCTGCGTCTCTGCGTCTCAGAGTCTCTGCGTCTCTGCGTCTCAGAGTCTCTGCGTCTCTGCGTCTCAGAGTCTCTGGGTCTCTGCGTCTCTGCGTCTCAGAGTCTCTGCGTCTCAGCGTCTCTGCGTCTCTGCGTCTCAGAGTCTCTGCGTCTCTGCGTCTCAGAGTCTCTGCGTCTCTGCGTCTCAGAGTCTCTGCGTCTCTGCGTCTCAGAGTCTCTGCGTCTCTGCGTCTCAGAGTCTCAGTCTCTGCGTCTCTGCGTCTCAGAGTCTCTGCGTCTCAGCGACTCAGAGTCTCTGCGTCTCAGCGTCTCAGCGTCTCTGCATCTCAGAGTCTCTGCGTCTCAGAGTCTCAAAGTCACAGAGTCACTGCATCTCTGCGTCTCTGCGTCTCAGAGTCTCTGCGTCTCAGAGTCTCTGAGTCTCTGCGTCTCTGCGTCTCAGAGTCTCTGCGTCTCAGAGTCTCTGCGTCTCTGCGTCTCAGAGTCTCTGCGTCTCAGAGTCTCTGCGTCTCTGCGTCTCTGCGTCACTGCAACTCAGAGTCTCTGCGTCTCAGCGTCTCTGCGCCTCTCCGTCTCAGAGTCTCAAAGTCACAGAGTCACTGCGTCTCTGCGTCTCAGCGACTCAGCGTCTCAGCGTCTCAGCGTCTCTGCGTCTCTCCGTCTCAGAGTCTCAAAGTCACAGAGTCACTGCGTGTCTGCGTCTCAGCGACTCAGAGTCTCTGCATCTCAGAGTCTCTGCGTCTCAGAGTCTCAAAGTCACAGAGTCACTGCGTCTCTGCGTCTCTGCGTCTCAGAGTCTCTGCGTTTCTGCGTCTCTGCGTCTCAGAGTCTCTGCGTCTCTGCGTCTCTGCGTCTCAGAGTCTCTGCGTCTCTGCGTCTCTGCGTCTCAGAGTCTCTGCGTCTCTGCGTCTCAGAGTCTCTGCGTCTCTGCGTCTCTGCGTCTCAGAGTCTCTGCGTCTCTGCGTCTCTGCGTCTCAGAGTCTCTGCGTCTCTGCGTCTCAGAGTCTCTGCGTCTCTGCGTCTCTGCGTCTCAGAGTCTCTGCGTCTCTGCGTCTCTGCGTCTCAGAGTCTCTGCGTCTCTGCGTCTCTGCGTCTCAGAGTCTCTGCGTCTCTGCGTCTCTGCGTCTCAGAGTCTCTGCGTCTCTGCGTCTCAGAGTCTCTGCGTCTCTGCGTCTCTGCGTCTCAGAGTCTCTGCGTCTCTGCGTCTCAGAGTCTCTGCGTCTCTGCGTCTCAGAGTCTCTGCGTCTCTGCGTCTCTGCGTCTCAGAGTCTCTGCGTCTCAGAGTCTCTGCACTCTGCGTCTCAGAGTCTCTGCGTCTCTGCGTCTCAGAGTCTCTGCGTCTCTGCGTCTCAGAGTCTCTGCGTCTCTGCGTCTCAGAGTCTCAGAGTCTCTGCGTCTCAGAGTCTCTGCGTCTCTGCGTCTCTGCGTCTCTGCGCCTCAGAGTCTCTGCGTCTCAGAGTCTCTGCGTCTCAGAGTCTCTGCGTCTCAGAGTCTCTGCGTCTCTGTGTCTCTGCGTCTCTGCGTCTCAGAGTCTCTGCGTCTCAGAGTCTCTGCGTCTCTGCGTCTCAGAGTCTCTGCGTCTCCGTGTCTCTGCGTCTCAGAGTCTCCGCGTCTCTGCGTCTCTGCGTCTCAGAGTCTCTGCGTCTCAGAGTCTCTGCGTCTCAGAGTCTCTGCGTCTCTGCGCCTCAGAGTCTCTGCTTCTCTGCGTCTCAGAGTCTCTGCGTCTCAGAGTCTCTGCGTCTCTGCGTCTCAGAGTCTCTGCGTCTCAGAGTCTCTGCGTCTCAGAGTCTCTGCGTCTCTGCGTCTCAGAGTCTCTGCGTCTCAGAGTCTCTGCGTCTCTGCGTCTCTGCGTCTCAGAGTCTCTGCGTCTCTGCGTCTCAGAGTCTCTGCGTCTCAGAGTCTCTGCGTCTCTGCGTCTCAGAGTCTCTGCGTCTCTGCGTCTCAGAGTCTCTGCGTCTCAGAGTCTCTGCGTCTCAGAGTCTCTGCGTCTCTGCGTCTCAGAGTCTCTGCGTCTCTGCGTCTCTGCGTCTCAGAGTCTCTGCGTCTCTGCGTCTCAGAGTCTCTGCGTCTCAGAGTCTCTGCGTCTCAGAGTCTCTGCGTCTCAGAGTCTCTGCATCTCTGCGTCTCTGCGTCTCAGAGTCTCTGCGTCTCAGAGTCTCTGCGTCTCTGCGTCTCTGCGTCTCAGAGTCTCTGCGTCTCAGAGTCTCTGCGTCTCAGAGTCTCTGCGTCTCTGCGTCTCTGCGTCTCAGAGTCTCTGCGTCTCTGCGTCTCAGAGTCTCAGAGTCTCAGAGTCTCTGCGTCTCTGTGTCTCTGCGTCTCTGCGTCTCTGCGTCTCAGACTCTCTGCGTCTCTGCGTGTCAGAGTCTCTGCGTCTCTGCGTCTCAGAGTCTCTGCGTCTCAGAGTCTCTGCGTCTCAGAGTCTCTGCGTCTCTGCGTCTCTGCGTCTCTGCGTCTCAGAGTCTCTGCGTCTCAGCGTCTCAGCGTCTCTGCAACTCAGAGTCTCTGCGTCTCAGAGTCTCTGCGTCTCTGCGTCTCTGCGTCTCAGAGTCTCTGCGTCTCTGCGTCTCAGAGTCTCGGCGTCTCTGCGTCTCTGTGTCTCAGAGTCTCTGCGTCTCTGCGTCTCTGCGTCTCAGAGTCTCTACGTCTCAGAGTCTCTGCGTCTCTGCGTCTCTGCGTCTCAGAGTCTCTGCGTCTCAGAGTCTCTGCGTCTCAGAGTCTCTGCATCTCTGCGTCTCTGCGTCTCAGAGTCTCTGCGTCTCTGCGTCTCAGAGTCTCTGCGTCTCAGAGTCTCTGCGTCTCAGAGTCTCTGCGTCTCTGCGTCTCTGCGTCTCAGAGTCTCTGCGTCTCTGCGTCTCAGAGTCTCTGCGTCTCAGAGTCTCTGCGTCTCTGCGTCTCTGCGTCTCTGCGTCTCAGAGTCTCTGCGTCTCTGCGTCTCAGAGTCTCAGAGTCTCTGCGTCTCAGTGTCTCTGCGTCTCAGAGTCTCTGCGTCTCAGAGTCTCTGCGTCTCTGCGCCTCAGAGTCTCTGTGTCACTGCGTCTCAGAGTCTCTGCGTCTCTGCGTTTCTGCGTCTCTGCGCCTCAGAGTCTCTGCGTCTCTGCGTCTCTGCGTCTCTGCGCCACAGAGTCTCTGCGTCTCAGAGTCTCTGCGTCTCTGCGCCTCAGAGTCTCTGTGTCACTGCGTCTCAGAGTCTCTGCGTCTCTGCGTTTCTGCGTCTCTGCGCCTCAGAGTCTCTGCGTCTCTGCGTCTCTGCGCCTCAGAGTCTCTGCGTCTCAGAGTCTCTGCGTCTCAGAGTCTCTGCGTCTCAGAGTCTTTGCGTCTCAGAGTCTCTGCGTCTCTGCGTCTCAGAGTCTCAGAGTCTCTGCGTCTCATCGTCTCTGCGTCTCAGAGTCTCTGCGTCTCAGAGTCTCTGCGTCTCTGCGTCTCTGCGTCTCAGAGTCTCTGCGTCTCTGCGTCTCTGCGTCTCTGCGTCTCAGAGTCTCTGCGTCTCTGTGGCTCTGCGTCTCTGCGTCTCTGCGTCACAGAGTCTCTGCATCTCAGAGTCTCTGCATCTCAGCGTATCTGCGTCTCTCTGTCTCAGAGTCTCAAAGTCTCAGAGTCTCTGCGTCTCAGAGACTCTGCTTCTCTGCGTCTCAGAGTCTCTGCATCTCAGAGTCTCTACATCTCAGAGTCTCTGTGGCTCTGCGTCTCAGAGTCTCTGCGTCACAGAGTCTCTGCGTCTGTGCGTCTGTGCGTCTGTGCGTCTCTGCGTCTCAGCGTCTCAGCGTCTCAGAGTCTCAAAGTCACAGAGTCACTGCGTCTCTGCGTCTCTGCATCTCAGCGTCTCTGCGTCTCAGCGACTCAGAGTCTCTGCGTCTCAGCGTCTCAGCGTCTCTGCAACTCAGAGTCTCTGCGTCTCAGAGTCTCTGCGTCTCTGCGTCTCTGCGTCTCAGAGTCTCTGCGTCTCTGCGTCTCAGAGTCTCGGCGTCTCTGCGTCTCTGTGTCTCTGCGTCTCAGAGTCTCTGCGTCTCAGAGTCTCTGCGTCTCAGAG
The DNA here is from genome assembly GCF_965287045.1 of Carcharhinus amblyrhynchos. Classification (NCBI taxonomy): domain Eukaryota; kingdom Metazoa; phylum Chordata; class Chondrichthyes; order Carcharhiniformes; family Carcharhinidae; genus Carcharhinus; species Carcharhinus amblyrhynchos. The sequence goes on from NW_027649982.1 coordinate 19,864, forward strand.
TCTCTGCGTCTCTGTGTCTCTGCGTCTCTGCGTCTCTGCGTCTCAGAGTCTCTGCGTCTCTGCGTCTCAGAGTCTCTGCGTCTCAGAGTCTCTGCGTCTCTGCGTCTCAGAGTCTCTGCGTCTCTGCGTCTCAGAGTCTCTGCGTCTCTGTCTCTGCGTCTCTGCGTCTCAGAATCTCTGCGTCTCAGAGTCTCTGCGTCTCTGCGTCTCTGCGTCTCAGAGTCTCTGCGTCTCAGAGTCTCTGCGTCTCAGAGTCTCTGCGTCTCTGCGTCTCAGAGTCTCTGCATCTCAGCGTCTCAGCATCTCTGCAACTCAGAGTCTCTGCGTCTCAGCGTCTCTGCGTCTCTCCGTCTCAGAGTCTCAAAGTCACAGAGTCACTGCGTCTCTGCGTCTCAGCGACTCAGAGTCTCTGCGTCTCAGCGTCTCAGCGTCTCTGCATCTCAGAGTCTCTGCGTCTCAGAGTCTCAAAGTCACAGAGTCACTGCGTCTCTGCGTCTCTGCGTCTCAGAGTCTCTGCGTCTCAGAGTCTCTGAGTCTCTGCGTCTCTGCGTCTCTGCGTCTCTGCGTCTCAGAGTCTCTGCGTCTCTGCGTCTCAGAGTCTCTGCGTCTCTGCGTCTCTGCGTCTCTGCGTCTCAGAGTCTCTGCGTCTCTGCGTCTCAGAGTCTCTGCGTCTCAGCGACTCAGAGTCTCTGCGTCTCAGCGTCTCTGCATCTCAGAGTCTCTGCGTCTCAGAGTCTCTGCATCTCTGCGTCTCTGCGTCTCAGAGTCTCTGCGTCTCTGCGTCTCAGAGTCTCTGCGTCTCTGCGTCTCAGAGTCTCAGTGTCTCTGCGTCTCAGAGTCTCTGCGTCTCAGAGTCTCTGCGTCTCTGCGTCTCAGAGTCTCTGCATCTCTGCGTCTCTGCGTCTCAGAGTCTCTGCGTCTCAGAGTCTCTGCGTCTCTGCGTCTCAGAGTCTCAGAGTCTCAGAGTCTCTGCGTCCCAGAGTCTCTGCGTCTCAGAGTCTCTGCGTCTCTGCGTCTCTGCGTCTCTGCGTCTCAGAGTCTCTGCGTCTCAGAGTCTCTGCGTCTCAGAGTCTCTGCGTCTCAGAGTCCCTGTGTCTCAGAGTCTCTGCGTCTCTGTGTCTCTCCGTCTCTGCGTCTCTGCGTCTCAGAGTCTCTGCGTCTCTGCGTCTCAGAGTCTCTGCGTCTCTGCGTCTCTGCGTCTCAGAGTCTCTGCGTCTCAGAGTCTCTGTGTCTCAGAGTCTCTGCGTCTCTGTGTCTCTGCGTCTCTGCGTCTTAGAGTCTCTGCGTCTCTGCGTCTCAGAGTCTCTGCGTCTCAGAGTCCCTGCGTCTCTGCGTCTCAGAGTCTCTGCGTGTCTGCGTCTCAGAGTCTCAGAGTCTCTGCGTCTCTGCGTCTCAGAGTCTCTGCGTCTCTGCGTCTCAGAGTCTCTGCGTCTCTGTGTCTCTGCGTCTCTGCGTCTCTGCGTCTCAGAGTCTCTGCGTCTCAGAGTCTCTGCGTCTCTGCGTCTCTGCGTCTCTGCGTCTCAGAGTCTCTGCGTCTCTGCGTCTCTGCGTCTCAGAGTCTCTGCGTCTCTGTGTCTCTGCGTCTCTGCGTCTCAGACTCTCTGCGTCTCTGCGTCTCAGAGTCTCTGCGTCTCTGCGTCTCAGAGTCTCTGCGTCTCTGCGTCTCAGAGTCTCTGCGTCTCAGAGTCTCTGCGTCTCAGAGTCTCTGCGTCTCAGAGTCCCTGCGTCTCAGAGTCTCTGCGTCTCTGTGTCTCTGCGTCTCTGCGTCTCTGCGTCTCTGCGTCTCAGAGTCTCTGCGTCCCTGCGTCTCAGAGTCTCTGCGTCTCAGAGTCTCCGCGTCTCTGCGTCTCTGCGTCTCTGCGTCTCAGAGTCTCTGCGTCTCTGCGTCTCTGCGTCTCAGAGTCTCTGCGTCTCTGCGTCTCTGCGTCTCTGCGTCTCAGAGTCTCTGCGTCTCAGAGTCTCTGCGTCTCAGAGTCTCTGCGTCTCAGAGTCCCTGCGTCTCAGAGTCTCTGCGTCTCTGTGTCTCTCCGTCTCTGCGTCTCTGCGTCTCAGAGTCTCTGCGTCTCTGCGTCTCAGAGTCTCTGCGTCTCTGCGTCTCTGCGTCTCAGAGTCTCTGCGTCTCAGAGTCTCTGTGTCTCAGAGTCTCTGCGTCTCTGTGTCTCTGCGTCTCTGCGTCTTAGAGTCTCTGCGTCTCTGCGTCTCAGAGTCTCTGCGTCTCAGAGTCCCTGCGTCTCTGCGTCTCAGAGTCTCTGCGTGTCTGCGTCTCAGAGTCTCTGCGTCTCTGCGTCTCAGAGTCTCTGCGTCTCTGCGTCTCAGAGTCTCTGCGTCTCTGTGTCTCTGCGTCTCTGCGTCTCAGAGTCTCTGCGTCTCAGAGTCTCTGCGTCTCTGCGTCTCTGCGTCTCAGAGTCTCTGCGTCTCTGCGTCTCTGCGTCTCAGAGTCTCTGCGTCTCTGTGTCTCTGCGTCTCTGCGTCTCAGACTCTCTGCGTCTCTGCGTCTCAGAGTCTCTGCGTCTCTGCGTCTCAGAGTCTCTGCGTCTCTGCGTCTCAGAGTCTCTGCGTCTCAGAGTCTCTGCGTCTCAGAGTCTCTGCGTCTCAGAGTCCCTGCGTCTCAGAGTCTCTGCGTCTCTGTGTCTCTGCGTCTCTGCGTCTCTGCGTCTCAGAGTCTCTGCGTCCCTGCGTCTCAGAGTCTCTGCGTCTCAGAGTCTCCGCGTCTCTGCGTCTCTGCGTCTCAGAGTCTCTGCGTCTCTGCGTCTCTGCGTCTCTGCGTCTCAGAGTCTCTGCGTCTCTGCGTCTCAGAGTCTCTGCGTCTCAGAGTCTCCGCGTCTCTGCGTCTCTGCGTCTCAGAGTCTCTGCGTCTCTGCGTCTCAGAGTCTCAGAGTCTCTGCGTCTCTGTGTCTCTGCGTCTCTGCGTCTCTGCGTCTCAGACTCTCTGCGTCTCTGCGTCTCAGAGTCTCTGCGTCTCTGCGTCTCTGCGTCTCAGAGTCTCTGCGTCTCTGCGTCTCAGAGTCTCTGCGTCTCAGAGTCTCTGCGTCTCAGAGTCTCTGCGTCTCTGCGTCTCTGCGTCTCAGAGTCTCTGCGTCTCAGAGTCTCTGCGTCTCTGCGTCTCTGCGTCTCAGAGTCTCTGCGTCTCTGCGTCTCTGCGTCTCAGACTCTCTGCGTCTCTGCGTCTCAGAGTCTCTGCGTCTCTGCGTCTCTGCGTCTCTGTGTCTCTGCGTCTCAGAGTCTCTGCGTCTCTGCGTCTCAGAGTCTCTGCGTCTCAGAGTCTCTGCGTCTCAGAGTCTCTGCGTCTCAGAGTCTCTGCGTCTCTCCGTCTCTGCGTCTCTGCGTCTCAGAGTCTCTGCATCTCAGAGTCTCTACATCTCAGAGTCTCTGTGGCTCTGCGTCTCAGAGTCTCTGCGACACAGAGTCTCTGCGTCTCTGCGTCTGTGCGTCTCTGCGTCTGTGCGTCTCTGCGTCTCAGCGTCTCAGAGTCTCAAAGTCACAGAGTCAGTGCGTCTCTGCGTCTCTGCATCTCAGCGTCTCTGCGTCTCAGCGACTCAGAGTCTCTGCGTCTCAGCGTCTCAGCGTCTCTGCAACTCAGAGTCTCTGCGTCTCAGAGTCTCTGCGTCTCTGCGTCCCTAAGTCTCGGCGTCTCTGCGTCTCGGCGTCTCTGCGTCTCAGAGTCTCTGCGTCTCAGAGTCTCTGCGTCTCTGTGTCTCTGTGTCTCTGCGTCTCTGCGTCTCAGAGTCTCTGCGTCTCTGCGTCTCAGAGTCTCTGCGTCTCAGAGTCTCTGCGTCTCTGCGTCTCTGCGTCTCAGAGTCTCTGCGTCTCTGCGTCTCAGAGTCTCTGCGTCTCTGTGTCTCTGCGTCTCTGCATCTCTGCGTCTCAGAGTCTCTGCGTCTCAGAGTCTCTGCGTCACAGAGTCTCTGCGTCTCAGTGGCTCTGCGTCTCTGCGTCACAGAGTCTCTGCGTCTCTGCGTCTCAGAGTCTCTGCGTCTCTGCGTCTCTGCGTCTCAGAGTCTCTGCGTCTCTGCGTCTCAGAGTCTCTGCGTCTCTGCGTCTCAGAGTCTCAGCGTCTCTGCGTCTCAGAGTCTCTGCGTCTCTGCGTCTCTGCGTCTCAGAGTCTCTGCGTCTCTGCGTCTCAGAGTCTCTGCGTCTCAGCGACTCAGAGTCTCTGCGTCTCAGCGTCTCAGCGTCTCTGCATCTCAGAGTCTCTGCGTCTCAGAGTCTCAAAGTCACAGAGTCACTGCATCTCTGCGTCTCTGCGTCTCAGAGTCTCTGCGTCTCAGAGTCCCTGAGTCTCTGCGTCTCTGCGTCTCAGAGTCTCTGCGTCTCAGAGTCTCTGCGTCTCTGCGTCTCAGAGTCTCTGCGTCTCTGCGTCTCTGCGTCTCAGAGTCTCTGCGTCTCAGAGTCTCTGCGTCTCTGCGTCTCAGAGTCTCTGCGTCTCTGCGTCTCTGCGTCTCTGCGTCTCAGAGTCTCTGCGTCTCAGAGTCTCTGCGTCTCTGCGTCTCAGAGTCTCTGCGTCTCTGCGTCTCAGAGTCTCTGCGTCTCTGCGTCTCTGCGTCTCAGAGTCTCTGCGTCTCTGCGTCTCTGCGTCTCAGAGTCTCTGCGTCTCAGAGTCTCTGCGTCTCTGCGTCTCTGCGTCTCTGCGTCTCAGAGTCTCTGCGTCTCTGCGTCTCAGAGTCTCTGCGTCTCTGCGTCTCAGAGTCGCTGCGTCTCTGCGTCTCAGAGTCTCTGCGTCTCTGCGTCTCAGAGTCTCTGCGTCTCTGCGTCTCTGCGTCTCAGAGTCTCTGCGTCTCAGAGTCTCTGCACTCTGCGTCTCAGAGTCTCTGCGTCTCTGCGTCTCAGAGTCTCTGCGTCTCTGCGTCTCAGAGTCTCTGCGTCTCTGCGTCTCAGAGTCTCAGAGTCTCTGCGTCTCAGAGTCTCTGCGTCTCTGCGTCTCTGCGTCTCTGCGCCTCAGAGTCTCTGCGTCTCTGCGTCTCTGCGCCTCAGAGTCTCTGCGTCTCAGAGTCTCTGCGTCTCAGAGTCTCTGCGTCTCAGAGTCTCTGCGTCTCTGTGTCTCTGCGTCTCTGCGTCTCAGAGTCTCTGCGTCTCAGAGTCTCTGCGTCTCTGTGTCTCTGCGTCTCTGCGTCTCAGAGTCTCTGCGTCTCAGAGTCTCTGCGTCTCTGCGTCTCAGAGTCTCTGCGTCTCTGTGTCTCTGTGTCTCTGCGTCTCTGCGTCTCTGCGTCTCAGAGTCTCTGCGTCTCAGAGTCTCTGCGTCTCTGCGTCTCAGAGTCTCTGCGTCTCTGCGTCTCAGAGTCTCTGCGTCTCTGCGTCTCAGAGTCTCTGCGTCTCTGCGTCTCAGAGTCTCAGAGTCTCTGCGTCTCAGAGTCTCTGCGTCTCTGAGTCTCTGCGTCTCTGCGTCTCTGCGCCTCAGAGTCTCTGCGTCTCTGCGTCTCTGCGTCTCAGAGTCTCTGCGTCTCAGAGTCTCTGCGTCTCTGTGTCTCTGCGTCTCTGCGTCTCTGCGTCTCAGAGTCTCTGCGTCTCAGAGTCTCTGCGTCTCTGCGTCTCAGAGTCTCTGCGTCTCTGTGTCTCTGCGTCTCTGCGTCTCTGCGTCTCAGAGTCTCTGCGTCTCAGAGTCTCTGCGTCTCTGCGTCTCAGAGTCTCTGCGTCTCCGTGTCTCTGCGTCTCTGCGTCTCAGAGTCTCTGCGTCTCAGAGTCTCTGCGTCTCTGCGTCTCAGAGTCTCTGCGTCTCCGTGTCTCTGCGTCTCCGCGTCTCTGCGTCTCAGAGTCTCTGCGTCTCTGTGTCTCTGCGTCTCTGCGTCTCAGAGTCTCTGCGTCTCTGCGTCTCAGAGTCTCTGCGTCTCAGAGTCTCTGCGTCTCTGCGCCTCAGAGTCTCTGCTTCTCTGCGTCTCAGAGTCTCTGCGTCTCTGCGTCTCTGCGTCTCAGAGTCTCTGCGTCTCAGAGTCTCTGCGTCTCTGCGTCTCTGCGTCCCTGCGTCTCCGTGTCTCTGCGTCTCTGCGTCTCTGCGTCTCTGCGTCTCAGAGTCTCTGTGTCTCAGAGTCTCTGCGTCTCTGCGCCTCAGAGTCTCTGCGTCTCTGCGTCTCAGAGTCTCTGCGTCTCTGCGTCTCTGCGTCTCAGAGTCTCTGCGTCTCAGAGTCTCTGCGTCTCTGTGTCTCTGCGTCTCTGCGTCTCTGCGTCTCAGAGTCTCTGCGTCTCTGCGTCTCAGAGTCTCTGCGTCTCAGAGTCTCTGCGTCTCTGCGTCTCAGAGTCTCTGCGTCTCTGCGTCTCAGAGTCTCTGCGTCTCTGTGTCTCTGCGTCTCTGCGTCTCAGAGTCTCTGCGTCTCTGCGTCCCTGCGTCTCAGAGTCCCTGCGTCTCTGCGTCTCTGCGTCTCTGCGTCTCAGAGTCTCTGCGTCTCTGCGTCTCAGAGTCTCTGCGTCTCAGAGTCTCCGCGTCTCTGCGTCTCTGCGTCTCAGAGTCTCTGCGTCTCTGCGTCTCAGAGTCTCAGAGTCTCTGCGTCTCTGTGTCTCTGCGTCTCTGCGTCTCTGCGTCTCAGACTCTCTGCGTCTCTGCGTCTCAGAGTCTCTGCGTCTCTGCGTCTCTGCGTCTCAGAGTCTCTGCGTCTCTGCGTCTCAGAGTCTCTGCGTCTCAGAGTCTCTGCGTCTCAGAGTCTCTGCGTCTCTGCGTCTCTGCGTCTCAGAGTCTCTGCGTCTCTGCGTCTCAGAGTCTCTGCGTCTCAGAGTCTCTGCGTCTCTGCGTCTCTGCGTCTCAGAGTCTCTGCGTCTCTGCGTCTCTGCGTCTCAGACTCTCTGCGTCTCTGCGTCTCAGAGTCTCTGCGTCTCTGCGTCTCTGCGTCTCTGTGTCTCTGCGTCTCAGAGTCTCTGCGTCTCTGCGTCTCAGAGTCTCTGCGTCTCAGAGTCTCTGCGTCTCAGAGTCTCTGCGTCTCAGAGTCTCTGCGTCTCTCCGTCTCTGCGTCTCTGCGTCTCAGAGTCTCTGCATCTCAGAGTCTCTACATCTCAGAGTCTCTGTGGCTCTGCGTCTCAGAGTCTCTGCGTCACAGAGTCTCTGCGTCTCTGCGTCTGTGCGTCTCTGCGTCTGTGCGTCTCTGCGTCTCAGCGTCTCAGAGTCTCAAAGTCACAGAGTCAGTGCGTCTCTGCGTCTCTGCATCTCAGCGTCTCTGCGTCTCAGCGACTCAGAGTCTCTGCGTCTCAGCGTCTCAGCGTCTCTGCAACTCAGAGTCTCTGCGTCTCAGAGTCTCTGCGTCTCTGCGTCTCTGCGTCTCTGCGTCTCGGCGTCTCTGCGTCTCAGAGTCTCTGCGTCTCAGAGTCTCTGCGTCTCAGAGTCTCTGCGTCTCAGAGTCTCTGCGTCTCTGTGTCTCTGTGTCTCTGCGTCTCTGCGTCTCAGAGTCTCTGCGTCTCTGCGTCTCAGAGTCTCTGCGTCTCAGAGTCTCTGCGTCTCTGCGTCTCTGCGTCTCAGAGTCTCTGCGTCTCTGCGTCTCTGCGTCTCAGAGTCTCTGCGTCTCTGTGTCTCTGCGTCTCTGCGTCTCTGCGTCTCAGAGTCTCTGCGTCTCAGAGTCTCTGCGTCACAGAGTCTCTGCGTCTCAGTGGCTCTGCGTCTCTGCGTCACAGAGTCTCTGCGTCTCTGCGTCTCAGAGTCTCTGCGTCTCTGCGTCTCAGAGTCTCTGCGTCTCTGCGTCTCAGAGTCTCTGCGTCTCTGCGTCTCAGAGTCTCAGCGTCTCTGCGTCTCAGAGTCTCAGCGTCTCTGCGTCTCAGAGTCTCTGCGTCTCTGCGTCTCTGCGTCTCAGAGTCTCTGCGTCTCTGCGTCTCAGAGTCTCTGCGTCTCAGCGACTCAGAGTCTCTGCGTCTCAGCGTCTCAGCGTCTCTGCATCTCAGAGTCTCTGCGTCTCAGAGTCTCAAAGTCACAGAGTCACTGCATCTCTGCGTCTCTGCGTCTCAGAGTCTCTGCGTCTCTGAGTCTCTGCGTCTCTGCGTCTCAGAGTCTCTGCGTCTCAGAGTCTCTGCGTCTCTGCGTCTCAGAGTCTCTGCGTCTCTGCGTCTCAGAGTCTCTGCGTCTCTGCGTCTCAGAGTCTCTGCGTCTCTGCGTCTCAGAGTCTCTGCGTCTCAGAGTCTCTGCGTCTCTGCGTCTCAGAGTCTCTGGGTCTCTGCGTCTCTGCGTCTCAGAGTCTCTGCGTCTCAGCGTCTCTGCGTCTCTGCGTCTCAGAGTCTCTGCGTCTCTGCGTCTCAGAGTCTCTGCGTCTCTGCGTCTCAGAGTCTCTGCGTCTCTGCGTCTCAGAGTCTCTGCGTCTCTGCGTCTCAGAGTCTCAGTCTCTGCGTCTCTGCGTCTCAGAGTCTCTGCGTCTCAGCGACTCAGAGTCTCTGCGTCTCAGCGTCTCAGCGTCTCTGCATCTCAGAGTCTCTGCGTCTCAGAGTCTCAAAGTCACAGAGTCACTGCATCTCTGCGTCTCTGCGTCTCAGAGTCTCTGCGTCTCAGAGTCTCTGAGTCTCTGCGTCTCTGCGTCTCAGAGTCTCTGCGTCTCAGAGTCTCTGCGTCTCTGCGTCTCAGAGTCTCTGCGTCTCAGAGTCTCTGCGTCTCTGCGTCTCTGCGTCACTGTAACTCAGAGTCTCTGCGTCTCAGCGTCTCTGCGCCTCTCCGTCTCAGAGTCTCAAAGTCACAGAGTCACTGCGTCTCTGCGTCTCAGCGACTCAGCGTCTCAGCGTCTCAGCGTCTCTGCGTCTCTCCGTCTCAGAGTCTCAAAGTCACAGAGTCACTGCGTGTCTGCGTCTCAGCGACTCAGAGTCTCTGCATCTCAGAGTCTCTGCGTCTCAGAGTCTCAAAGTCACAGAGTCACTGCGTCTCTGCGTCTCTGCGTCTCAGAGTCTCTGCGTTTCTGCGTCTCTGCGTCTCAGAGTCTCTGCGTCTCTGCGTCTCTGCGTCTCAGAGTCTCTGCGTCTCTGCGTCTCTGCGTCTCAGAGTCTCTGCGTCTCTGCGTCTCAGAGTCTCTGCGTCTCTGCGTCTCTGCGTCTCAGAGTCTCTGCGTCTCTGCGTCTCTGCGTCTCAGAGTCTCTGCGTCTCTGCGTCTCAGAGTCTCTGCGTCTCTGCGTCTCTGCGTCTCAGAGTCTCTGCGTCTCTGCGTCTCTGCGTCTCAGAGTCTCTGCGTCTCTGCGTCTCTGCGTCTCAGAGTCTCTGCGTCTCTGCGTCTCTGCGTCTCAGAGTCTCTGCGTCTCTGCGTCTCAGAGTCTCTGCGTCTCTGCGTCTCTGCGTCTCAGAGTCTCTGCGTCTCTGCGTCTCAGAGTCTCTGCGTCTCTGCGTCTCAGAGTCTCTGCGTCTCTGCGTCTCTGCGTCTCAGAGTCTCTGCGTCTCAGAGTCTCTGCACTCTGCGTCTCAGAGTCTCTGCGTCTCTGCGTCTCAGAGTCTCTGCGTCTCTGCGTCTCAGAGTCTCTGCGTCTCTGCGTCTCAGAGTCTCAGAGTCTCTGCGTCTCAGAGTCTCTGCGTCTCTGCGTCTCTGCGTCTCTGCGCCTCAGAGTCTCTGCGTCTCAGAGTCTCTGCGTCTCAGAGTCTCTGCGTCTCAGAGTCTCTGCGTCTCTGTGTCTCTGCGTCTCTGCGTCTCAGAGTCTCTGCGTCTCAGAGTCTCTGCGTCTCTGCGTCTCAGAGTCTCTGCGTCTCCGTGTCTCTGCGTCTCAGAGTCTCCGCGTCTCTGCGTCTCTGCGTCTCAGAGTCTCTGCGTCTCAGAGTCTCTGCGTCTCAGAGTCTCTGCGTCTCTGCGCCTCAGAGTCTCTGCTTCTCTGCGTCTCAGAGTCTCTGCGTCTCAGAGTCTCTGCGTCTCTGCGTCTCAGAGTCTCTGCGTCTCAGAGTCTCTGCGTCTCAGAGTCTCTGCGTCTCTGCGTCTCAGAGTCTCTGCGTCTCAGAGTCTCTGCGTCTCTGCGTCTCTGCGTCTCAGAGTCTCTGCGTCTCTGCGTCTCAGAGTCTCTGCGTCTCAGAGTCTCTGCGTCTCTGCGTCTCAGAGTCTCTGCGTCTCTGCGTCTCAGAGTCTCTGCGTCTCAGAGTCTCTGCGTCTCAGAGTCTCTGCGTCTCTGCGTCTCAGAGTCTCTGCGTCTCTGCGTCTCTGCGTCTCAGAGTCTCTGCGTCTCTGCGTCTCAGAGTCTCTGCGTCTCAGAGTCTCTGCGTCTCAGAGTCTCTGCGTCTCAGAGTCTCTGCATCTCTGCGTCTCTGCGTCTCAGAGTCTCTGCGTCTCAGAGTCTCTGCGTCTCTGCGTCTCTGCGTCTCAGAGTCTCTGCGTCTCAGAGTCTCTGCGTCTCAGAGTCTCTGCATCTCTGCGTCTCTGCGTCTCAGAGTCTCTGCGTCTCAGAGTCTCTGCGTCTCTGCGTCTCTGCGTCTCAGAGTCTCTGCGTCTCAGAGTCTCTGCGTCTCAGAGTCTCTGCGTCTCTGCGTCTCTGCGTCTCAGAGTCTCTGCGTCTCTGCGTCTCAGAGTCTCAGAGTCTCAGAGTCTCTGCGTCTCTGTGTCTCTGCGTCTCTGCGTCTCTGCGTCTCAGACTCTCTGCGTCTCTGCGTGTCAGAGTCTCTGCGTCTCTGCGTCTCAGAGTCTCTGCGTCTCAGAGTCTCTGCGTCTCAGAGTCTCTGCGTCTCTGCGTCTCTGCGTCTCAGAGTCTCTGCGTCTCAGAGTCTCTGCGTCTCAGAGTCTCTGCGTCTCTGCGTCTCAGAGTCTCTGCGTCTCAGAGTCTCTGCGTCTCTGCGTCTCAGAGTCTCTGCGTCTCAGAGTCTCTGCGTCTCAGAGTCTCTGCATCTCTGCGTCTCTGCGTCTCAGAGTCTCTGCGTCTCTGCGTCTCTGCGTCTCAGAGTCTCTACGTCTCAGAGTCTCTGCGTCTCTGCGTCTCTGCGTCTCAGAGTCTCTGCGTCTCAGAGTCTCTGCGTCTCAGAGTCTCTGCATCTCTGCGTCTCTGCGTCTCAGAGTCTCTGCGTCTCTGCGTCTCAGAGTCTCTGCGTCTCAGAGTCTCTGCGTCTCAGAGTCTCTGCGTCTCTGCGTCTCTGCGTCTCAGAGTCTCTGCGTCTCAGAGTCTCTGCGTCTCTGCGTCTCTGCGTCTCAGAGTCTCTGCGTCTCAGAGTCTCTGCGTCTCTGCGTCTCTGCGTCTCAGAGTCTCTGCGTCTCTGCGTCTCAGAGTCTCAGAGTCTCTGCGTCTCAGTGTCTCTGCGTCTCAGAGTCTCTGCGTCTCAGAGTCTCTGCGTCTCTGCGCCTCAGAGTCTCTGTGTCACTGCGTCTCAGAGTCTCTGCGTCTCTGCGTTTCTGCGTCTCTGCGCCTCAGAGTCTCTGCGTCTCTGCGTCTCTGCGTCTCTGCGCCACAGAGTCTCTGCGTCTCAGAGTCTCTGCGTCTCTGCGCCTCAGAGTCTCTGTGTCACTGCGTCTCAGAGTCTCTGCGTCTCTGCGTTTCTGCGTCTCTGCGCCTCAGAGTCTCTGCGTCTCTGCGTCTCTGCGTCTCTGCGCCTCAGAGTCTCTGCGTCTCAGAGTCTCTGCGTCTCAGAGTCTCTGCGTCTCAGAGTCTTTGCGTCTCAGAGTCTCTGCGTCTCTGCGTCTCAGAGTCTCAGAGTCTCTGCGTCTCATCGTCTCTGCGTCTCAGAGTCTCTGCGTCTCAGAGTCTCTGCGTCTCTGCGTCTCTGCGTCTCAGAGTCTCTGCGTCTCTGCGTCTCTGCGTCTCTGCGTCTCAGAGTCTCTGCGTCTCTGTGGCTCTGCGTCTCTGCGTCTCTGCGTCACAGAGTCTCTGCATCTCAGAGTCTCTGCATCTCAGCGTATCTGCGTCTCTCTGTCTCAGAGTCTCAAAGTCTCAGAGTCTCTGCGTCTCAGAGACTCTGCTTCTCTGCGTCTCAGAGTCTCTGCATCTCAGAGTCTCTACATCTCAGAGTCTCTGTGGCTCTGCGTCTCAGAGTCTCTGCGTCACAGAGTCTCTGCGTCTGTGCGTCTGTGCGTCTGTGCGTCTCTGCGTCTCAGCGACTCAGCGTCTCAGAGTCTCAAAGTCACAGAGTCACTGCGTCTCTGCGTCTCTGCATCTCAGCGTCTCTGCGTCTCAGCGACTCAGAGTCTCTGCGTCTCAGCGTCTCAGCGTCTCTGCAACTCAGAGTCTCTGCGTCTCAGAGTCTCTGCGTCTCTGCGTCTCTGCGTCTCAGAGTCTCTGCGTCTCTGCGTCTCAGAGTCTCGGCGTCTCTGCGTCTCTGTGTCTCAGAGTCTCTGCGTCTCTGCGTCTCTGCGTCTCAGAGTCTCTACGTCTCAGAGTCTCTGCGTCTCTGCGTCTCTGCGTCTCAGAGTCTCTGCGTCTCAGAGTCTCTGCGTCTCAGAGTCTCTGCGTCTCTGCGTCTCTGCGTCTCAGAGTCTCTGCGTCTCTGCGTCTCAGAGTCTCTGCGTCTCAGAGTCTCTGCGTCTCAGAGTCTCTGCGTCTCTGCGTCTCTGCGTCTCAGAGTCTCTGCGTCTCTGCGTCTCTGCGTCTCAGAGTCTCTGCGTCTCAGAGTCTCTGCGTCTCTGCGTCTCTGCGTCTCAGAGTCTCTGCGTCTCTGCGTCTCAGAGTCTCAGAGTCTCTGCGTCTCAGTGTCTCTGCGTCTCAGAGTCTCTGCGTCTCAGAGTCTCTGCGTCTCTGCGCCTCAGAGTCTCTGTGTCACTGCGTCTCAGAGTCTCTGCGTCTCTGCGTTTCTGCGTCTCTGCGCCTCAGAGTCTCTGCGTCTCTGCGTCTCTGCGTCTCTGCGCCACAGAGTCTCTGCGTCTCAGAGTCTCTGCGTCTCTGCGCCTCAGAGTCTCTGTGTCACTGCGTCTCAGAGTCTCTGCGTCTCTGCGTTTCTGCGTCTCTGCGCCTCAGAGTCTCTGCGTCTCTGCGTCTCTGCGCCTCAGAGTCTCTGCGTCTCAGAGTCTCTGCGTCTCAGAGTCTCTGCGTCTCAGAGTCTTTGCGTCTCAGAGTCTCTGCGTCTCTGCGTCTCAGAGTCTCAGAGTCTCTGCGTCTCATCGTCTCTGCGTCTCAGAGTCTCTGCGTCTCAGAGTCTCTGCGTCTCTGCGTCTCTGCGTCTCAGAGTCTCTGCGTCTCTGCGTCTCTGCGTCTCTGCGTCTCAGAGTCTCTGCGTCTCTGTGGCTCTGCGTCTCTGCGTCTCTGCGTCACAGAGTCTCTGCATCTCAGAGTCTCTGCATCTCAGCGTATCTGCGTCTCTCTGTCTCAGAGTCTCAAAGTCTCAGAGTCTCTGCGTCTCAGAGACTCTGCTTCTCTGCGTCTCAGAGTCTCTGCATCTCAGAGTCTCTACATCTCAGAGTCTCTGTGGCTCTGCGTCTCAGAGTCTCTGCGTCACAGAGTCTCTGCGTCTGTGCGTCTGTGCGTCTGTGCGTCTCTGCGTCTCAGCGTCTCAGCGTCTCAGAGTCTCAAAGTCACAGAGTCACTGCGTCTCTGCGTCTCTGCATCTCAGCGTCTCTGCGTCTCAGCGACTCAGAGTCTCTGCGTCTCAGCGTCTCAGCGTCTCTGCAACTCAGAGTCTCTGCGTCTCAGAGTCTCTGCGTCTCTGCGTCTCTGCGTCTCAGAGTCTCTGCGTCTCTGCGTCTCAGAGTCTCGGCGTCTCTGCGTCTCTGTGTCTCTGCGTCTCAGAGTCTCTGCGTCTCAGAGTCTCTGCGTCTCAGAGTCTCTGCGTCTCTGTGTCTCTGCGTCTCTGCGTCTCTGCGTCTCAGAGTCTCTGCGTCTCTGCGTCTCAGAGTCTCTGCGTCTCAGAGTCTCTGCGTCTCTGCGTCTCAGAGTCTCTGCGTCTCTGCGTCTCAGAGTCTCTGCGTCTCCATCTCTGCGTCTCTGCGTCTCAGAATCTCTGCGTCTCAGAGTCTCTGCGTCTCTGCGTCTCTGCGTCTCAGAGTCTCTGCGTCTCAGAGTCTCTGCGTCTCAGAGTCTCTGCGTCTCTGCGTCTCAGAGTCTCTGCATCTCAGCGTCTCAGCATCTCTGCAACTCAGAGTCTCTGCGTCTCAGCGTCTCTGCGTCTCTCCGTCTCAGAGTCTCAAAGTCACAGAGTCACTGCGTCTCTGCGTCTCAGCGACTCAGAGTCTCTGCGTCTCAGCGTCTCAGCGTCTCTGCATCTCAGAGTCTCTGCGTCTCAGAGTCTCAAAGTCACAGAGTCACTGCGTCTCTGCGTCTCTGCGTCTCAGAGTCTCTGCGTCTCAGAGTCTCTGAGTCTCTGCGTCTCTGCGTCTCTGCGTCTCTGCGTCTCAGAGTCTCTGCGTCTCTGCGTCTCAGAGTCTCTGCGTCTCTGCGTCTCTGCGTCTCTGCGTCTCAGAGTCTCTGCGTGTCTGCGTCTCAGAGTCTCAGAGTCTCTGCGTCTCTGCGTCTCAGAGTCTCTGCGTCTCTGCGTCTCAGAGTCTCTGCGTCTCTGTGTCTCTGCGTCTCTGCGTCTCTGCGTCTCAGAGTCTCTGCGTCTCAGAGTCTCTGCGTCTCTGCGTCTCTGCGTCTCTGCGTCTCAGAGTCTCTGCGTCTCTGCGTCTCTGCGTCTCAGAGTCTCTGCGTCTCTGTGTCTCTGCGTCTCTGCGTCTCAGACTCTCTGCGTCTCTGCGTCTCAGAGTCTCTGCGTCTCTGCGTCTCAGAGTCTCTGCGTCTCTGCGTCTCAGAGTCTCTGCGTCTCAGAGTCTCTGCGTCTCAGAGTCTCTGCGTCTCAGACGTCCCTGCGTCTCAGAGTCTCTGCGTCTCTGTGTCTCTGCGTCTCTGCGTCTCTGCGTCTCAGAGTCTCTGCGTCCCTGCGTCTCAGAGTCTCTGCGTCTCAGAGTCTCCGCGTCTCTGCGTCTCTGCGTCTCAGAGTCTCTGCGTCTCTGCGTCTCTGCGTCTCAGAGTCTCTGCACTCTGCGTCTCAGAGTCTCTGCGTCTCTGCGTCTCAGAGTCTCTGCGTCTCTGCGTCTCAGAGTCTCTGCGTCTCTGCGTCTCAGAGTCTCAGAGTCTCTGAGTCTCAGAGTCTCTGCGTCTCTGCGTCTCTGCGTCTCTGCGCCTCAGAGTCTCTGCGTCTCAGAGTCTCTGCGTCTCAGAGTCTCTGCGTCTCAGAGTCTCTGCGTCTCTGTGTCTCTGCGTCTCTGCATCTCAGAGTCTCTGCGTCTCAGAGTCTCTGCGTCTCAGAGTCTCTGCGTCTCTGTGTCTCTGCGTCTCTGCATCTCAGAGTCTCTGCGTCTCAGAGTCTCTGCTCTCTGCGTCTCAGAGTCTCTGCGTCTCCGTGTCTCTGCGTCTCAGAGTCTCCGCGTCTCTGCGTCTCTGCGTCTCAGAGTCTCTGCGTCTCAGAGTCTCTGCGTCTCAGAGTCTCTGCGTCTCTGCGCCTCAGAGTCTCTGCGTCTCTGCGTCTCAGAGTCTCTGCGTCTCAGAATCTCTGCGTCTCTGCGTCTCAGAGTCTCTGCGTCTCAGAGTCTCTGCGTCTCAGAGTCTCTGCGTCTCTGCGTCTCAGAGTCTCTGCGTCTCAGAGTCTCTGCGTCTCTGCGTCTCTGCGTCTCAGAGTCTCTTTGCGTCTCTGCGTCTCAGAGTCTCTGCGTCTCAGAGTCTCTGCGTCTCTGCGTCTCAGAGTCTCTGCGTCTCTGCGTCTCAGAGTCTCTGCGTCTCAGAGTCTCTGCGTCTCAGAGTCTCTGCGTCTCTGCGTCTCAGAGTCTCTGCGTCTCTGCGTCTCTGCGTCTCAGAGTCTCTGCGTCTCTGCGTCTCAGAGTCTCTGCGTCTCAGAGTCTCTGCGTCTCTGCGTCTCAGAGTCTCTGCGTCTCAGAGTCTCTGCGTCTCTGCGTCTCTGCGTCTCAGAGTCTCTGCGTCTCAGAGTCTCTGCGTCTCAGAGTCTCTGCGTCTCTGCGTCTCTGCGTCTCAGAGTCTCTGCGTCTCTGCGTCTCAGAGTCTCAGAGTCTCAGAGTCTCTGCGTCTCTGTGTCTCTGCGTCTCTGCGTCTCTGCGTCTCTGCGTCTCAGACTCTCTGCGTCTCTGCGTCTCAGAGTCTCTGCGTCTCTGCGTCTCAGAGTCTCTGCGTCTCAGAGTCTCTGCGTCTCAGAGTCTCTGCGTCTCTGCGTCTCTGCGTCTCAGAGTCTCTGCGTCTCAGAGTCTCTGCGTCTCAGAGTCTCTGCGTCTCTGCGTCTCAGAGTCTCTGCGTCTCAGAGTCTCTGCGTCTCTGCGTCTCAGAGTCTCTGCGTCTCAGAGTCTCTGCGTCTCTGCGTCTCTGCGTCTCAGAGTCTCTGCGTCTCAGAGTCTCTGCGTCTCAGAGTCTCTGCGTCTCTGCGTCTCAGAGTCTCTGCGTCTCAGAGTCTCTGCGTCTCTGCGTCTCAGAGTCTCTGCGTCTCAGAGTCTCTGCGTCTCAGAGTCTCTGCATCTCTGCGTCTCTGCGTCTCAGAGTCTCTGCGTCTCTGCGTCTCTGCGTCTCAGAGTCTCTACGTCTCAGAGTCTCTGCGTCTCTGCGTCTCTGCGTCTCAGAGTCTCTGCGTCTCAGAGTCTCTGCGTCTCAGAGTCTCTGCATCTCTGCGTCTCTGCGTCTCAGAGTCTCTGCGTCTCTGCGTCTCAGAGTCTCTGCGTCTCAGAGTCTCTGCGTCTCAGAGTCTCTGCGTCTCAGAGTCTCTGCGTCTCAGAGTCTCTGCGTCTCAGAGTCTCTGCGTCTCTGCGTCTCTGCGTCTCAGAGTCTCTGCGTCTCTGCGTCTCTGCGTCTCAGAGTCTCTGCGTCTCAGAGTCTCTGCGTCTCTGCGTCTCTGCGTCTCAGAGTCTCTGCGTCTCTGCGTCTCAGAGTCTCAGAGTCTCTGCGTCTCAGTGTCTCTGCGTCTCAGAGTCTCTGCGTCTCAGAGTCTCTGCGTCTCTGCGCCTCAGAGTCTCTGTGTCACTGCGTCTCAGAGTCTCTGCGTCTCTGCGTTTCTGCGTCTCTGCGCCTCAGAGTCTCTGCGTCTCTGCGTCTCTGCGTCTCTGCGCCACAGAGTCTCTGCGTCTCAGAGTCTCTGCGTCTCTGCGCCTCAGAGTCTCTGTGTCACTGCGTCTCAGAGTCTCTGCGTCTCTGCGTTTCTGCGTCTCTGCGCCTCAGAGTCTCTGCGTCTCTGCGTCTCTGCGCCTCAGAGTCTCTGCGTCTCAGAGTCTCTGCGTCTCAGAGTCTCTGCGTCTCAGAGTCTTTGCGTCTCAGAGTCTCTGCGTCTCTGCGTCTCAGAGTCTCAGAGTCTCTGCGTCTCATCGTCTCTGCGTCTCAGAGTCTCTGCGTCTCAGAGTCTCTGCGTCTCTGCGTCTCTGCGTCTCAGAGTCTCTGCGTCTCTGCGTCTCTGCGTCTCTGCGTCTCAGAGTCTCTGCGTCTCTGTGGCTCTGCGTCTCTGCGTCTCTGCGTCACAGAGTCTCTGCATCTCAGAGTCTCTGCATCTCAGCGTATCTGCGTCTCTCTGTCTCAGAGTCTCAAAGTCTCAGAGTCTCTGCGTCTCAGAGACTCTGCTTCTCTGCGTCTCAGAGTCTCTGCATCTCAGAGTCTCTACATCTCAGAGTCTCTGTGGCTCTGCGTCTCAGAGTCTCTGCGTCACAGAGTCTCTGCGTCTGTGCGTCTGTGCGTCTGTGCGTCTCTGCGTCTCAGCGTCTCAGCGTCTCAGAGTCTCAAAGTCACAGAGTCACTGCGTCTCTGCGTCTCTGCATCTCAGCGTCTCTGCGTCTCAGCGACTCAGAGTCTCTGCGTCTCAGCGTCTCAGCGTCTCTGCAACTCAGAGTCTCTGCGTCTCAGAGTCTCTGCGTCTCTGCGTCTCTGCGTCTCAGAGTCTCTGCGTCTCTGCGTCTCAGAGTCTCGGCGTCTCTGCGTCTCTGTGTCTCTGCGTCTCAGAGTCTCTGCGTCTCAGAGTCTCTGCGTCTCAGAGTCTCTGCGTCTCTGTGTCTCTGCGTCTCTGCGTCTCTGCGTCTCAGAGTCTCTGCGTCTCTGCGTCTCAGAGTCTCTGCGTCTCAGAGTCTCTGCGTCTCTGCGTCTCAGAGTCTCTGCGTCTCTGTGTCTCTGCGTCTCTGCGTCTCAGAATCTCTGCGTCTCAGAGTCTCTGCGTCTCTGCGTCTCAGAGTCTCTGCGTCTCAGAGTCTCTGCGTCTCAGAGTCTCTGCGTCTCTGCGTCTCAGAGTCTCTGCATCTCAGCGTCTCAGCATCTCTGCAACTCTGAGTCTCTGCGTCTCAGCGTCTCTGCGTCTCTCCGTCTCAGAGTCTCAAAGTCACAGAGTCACTGCGTCTCTGCGTCTCAGCGACTCAGAGTCTCTGCGTCTCAGCGTCTCAGCGTCTCTGCATCTCAGAGTCTCTGCGTCTCAGAGTCTCAAAGTCACAGAGTCACTGCGTCTCTGCGTCTCTGCGTCTCAGAGTCTCTGCGTCTCAGAGTCTCTGAGTCTCTGAGTCTCTGCGTCTCTGCGTCTCTGCGTCTCTGCGTCTCAGAGTCTCTGCGTCTCTGCGTCTCAGAGTCTCTGCGTCTCTGCGTCTCTGCGTCTCTGCGCCTCAGAGTCTCTGCGTCTCTGCGTCTCTGCGTCTCTGCGCCACAGAGTCTCTGCGTCTCAGAGTCTCTGCGTCTCTGCGCCTCAGAGTCTCTGTGTCACTGCGTCTCAGAGTCTCTGCGTCTCTGCGTTTCTGCGTCTCTGCGCCTCAGAGTCTCTGCGTCTCTGCGTCTCTGCGTCTCTGCGCCTCAGAGTCTCTGCGTCTCAGAGTCTCTGCGTCTCAGAGTCTCTGCGTCTCAGAGTCTTTGCGTCTCAGAGTCTCTGCGTCTCTGCGTCTCAGAGTCTCAGAGTCTCTGCGTCTCATCGTCTCTGCGTCTCAGAGTCTCTGCGTCTCAGAGTCTCTGCGTCTCTGCGTCTCTGCGTCTCAGAGTCTCTGCGTCTCAGAGTCTCTGCGTCTCTGCGTCTCAGAGTCTCTGCGTCTCTGTGGCTCTGCGTCTCTGCGTCTCTGCGTCACAGAGTCTCTGCATCTCAGAGTCTCTGCATCTCAGCGTATCTGCGTCTCTCTGTCTCAGAGTCTCAAAGTCTCAGAGTCTCTGCGTCTCAGAGACTCTGCTTCTCTGCGTCTCAGAGTCTCTGCATCTCAGAGTCTCTACATCTCAGAGTCTCTGTGGCTCTGCGTCTCAGAGTCTCTGCGTCACAGAGTCTCTGCGTCTGTGCGTCTGTGCGTCTGTGCGTCTCTGCGTCTCAGCGACTCAGCGTCTCAGAGTCTCAAAGTCACCGAGTCACTGCGTCTCTGCGTCTCTGCATCTCAGCGTCTCTGCGTCTCAGCGACTCAGAGTCTCTGCGTCTCAGCGTCTCAGCGTCTCTGCAACTCAGAGTCTCTGCGTCTCAGAGTCTCTGCGTCTCTGCGTCTCTGCGTCTCAGAGTCTCTGCGTCTCTGCGTCTCAGAGTCTCGGCGTCTCTGCGTCTCTGTGTCTCAGAGTCTCTGCGTCTCTGCGTCTCTGCGTCTCAGAGTCTCTACGTCTCAGAGTCTCTGCGTCTCTGCGTCTCTGCGTCTCAGAGTCTCTGCGTCTCAGAGTCTCTGCGTCTCAGAGTCTCTGCATCTCTGCGTCTCTGCGTCTCAGAGTCTCTGCGTCTCTGCGTCTCAGAGTCTCTGCGTCTCAGAGTCTCTGCGTCTCAGAGTCTCTGCGTCTCTGCGTCTCTGCGTCTCAGAGTCTCTGCGTCTCTGCGTCTCTGCGTCTCAGAGTCTCTGCGTCTCTGCGTCTCTGCGTCTCAGAGTCTCAGAGTCTCTGCGTCTCAGAGTCTCTGCATCTCTGCGTCTCTGCGTCTCTGCGTCTCAGAGTCTCTGCGTCTCTGCGTCTCAGAGTCTCAGAGTCTCTGAGTCTCAGTGTCTCTGCGTCTCAGAGTCTCTGCGTCTCAGAGTCTCTGCGTCTCAGAGTCTCTGCATCTCTGCGTCTCTGCGTCTCAGAGTCTCTGCGTCTCTGCGTCTCAGAGTCTCTGCGTCTCAGAGTCTCTGCGTCTCAGAGTCTCTGCGTCTCAGAGTCTCTGCGTCTCAGAGTCTCTGCGTCTCAGAGTCTCTGCGTCTCTGCGTCTCTGCGTCTCAGAGTCTCTGCGTCTCTGCGTCTCTGCGTCTCAGAGTCTCTGCGTCTCAGAGTCTCTGCGTCTCTGCGTCTCTGCGTCTCTGCGTCTCAGAGTCTCTGCGTCTCTGCGTCTCAGAGTCTCAGAGTCTCTGCGTCTCAGTGTCTCTGCGTCTCAGAGTCTCTGCGTCTCAGAGTCTCTGCGTCTCTGCGCCTCAGAGTCTCTGTGTCACTGCGTCTCAGAGTCTCTGCGTCTCTGCGTTTCTGCGTCTCTGCGCCTCAGAGTCTCTGCGTCTCTGCGTCTCTGCGTCTCAGAGTCTCTGCGTCTCAGAGTCTCTGCGTCTCTGCGTCTCTGCGTCTCAGAGTCTCTGCGTCTCTGCGTCTCTGCGTCTCTGCGTCTCAGAGTCTCTGCGTCTCTGTGGCTCTGCGTCTCTGCGTCTCTGCGTCACAGAGTCTCTGCATCTCAGAGTCTCTGCATCTCAGCGTATCTGCGTCTCTCTGTCTCAGAGTCTCAAAGTCTCAGAGTCTCTGCGTCTCAGAGACTCTGCTTCTCTGCGTCTCAGAGTCTCTGCATCTCAGAGTCTCTACATCTCAGAGTCTCTGTGGCTCTGCGTCTCAGAGTCTCTGCGTCACAGAGTCTCTGCGTCTGTGCGTCTGTGCGTCTGTGCGTCTCTGCGTCTCAGCGTCTCAGCGTCTCAGAGTCTCAAAGTCACAGAGTCACTGCGTCTCTGCGTCTCTGCATCTCAGCGTCTCTGCGTCTCAGCGACTCAGAGTCTCTGCGTCTCAGCGTCTCAGCGTCTCTGCAACTCAGAGTCTCTGCGTCTCAGAGTCTCTGCGTCTCTGCGTCTCTGCGTCTCAGAGTCTCTGCGTCTCTGCGTCTCAGAGTCTCGGCGTCTCTGCGTCTCTGTGTCTCTGCGTCTCAGAGTCTCTGCGTCTCAGAGTCTCTGCGTCTCAGAGTCTCTGCGTCTCTGTGTCTCTGCGTCTCTGCGTCTCTGCGTCTCAGAGTCTCTGCGTCTCTGCGTCTCAGAGTCTCTGCGTCTCAGAGTCTCTGCGTCTCTGCGTCTCAGAGTCTCTGCGTCTCTGCGTCTCAGAGTCTCTGCGTCTCTGTGTCTCTGCGTCTCTGCGTCTCAGAATCTCTGCGTCTCAGAGTCTCTGCGTCTCTGCGTCTCTGCGTCTCAGAGTCTCTGCGTCTCAGAGTCTCTGCGTCTCAGAGTCTCTGCGTCTCTGCGTCTCAGAGTCTCTGCATCTCAGCGTCTCAGCATCTCTGCAACTCAGAGTCTCTGCGTCTCAGCGTCTCTGCGTCTCTCCGTCTCAGAGTCTCAAAGTCACAGAGTCACTGCGTCTCTGCGTCTCAGCGACTCAGAGTCTCTGCGTCTCAGCGTCTCAGCGTCTCTGCATCTCAGAGTCTCTGCGTCTCAGAGTCTCAAAGTCACAGAGTCACTGCGTCTCTGCGTCTCTGCGTCTCAGAGTCTCTGCGTCTCAGAGTCTCTGAGTCTCTGCGTCTCTGCGTCTCTGCGTCTCTGCGTCTCAGAGTCTCTGCGTCTCTGCGTCTCAGAGTCTCTGCGTCTCTGCGTCTCTGCGTCTCTGCGTCTCAGAGTCTCTGCGTCTCTGCGTCTCAGAGTCTCTGTGTCTCAGCGACTCAGAGTCTCTGCGTCTCAGCGTCTCTGCATCTCAGAGTCTCTGCGTCTCAGAGTCTCTGCATCTCTGCGTCTCTGCGTCTCAGAGTCTCTGCGTCTCTGCGTCTCAGAGTCTCTGCGTCTCTGCGTCTCAGAGTCTCAGTGTCTCTGCGTCTCAGAGTCTCTGCGTCTCAGAGTCTCTGCGTCTCTGCGTCTCAGAGTCTCTGCATCTCTGCGTCTCTGCGTCTCAGAGTCTCTGCGTCTCAGAGTCTCTGCGTCTCTGCGTCTCAGAGTCTCAGAGTCTCAGAGTCTCTGCGTCCCAGAGTCTCTGCGTCTCAGAGTCTCTGCGTCTCTGCGTCTCTGCGTCTCTGCGTCTCAGAGTCTCTGCGTCTCAGAGTCTCTGCGTCTCAGAGTCTCTGCGTCTCAGAGTCCCTGTGTCTCAGAGTCTCTGCGTCTCTGTGTCTCTCCGTCTCTGCGTCTCTGCGTCTCAGAGTCTCTGCGTCTCTGCGTCTCAGAGTCTCTGCGTCTCTGCGTCTCTGCGTCTCAGAGTCTCTGCGTCTCAGAGTCTCTGTGTCTCAGAGTCTCTGCGTCTCTGTGTCTCTGCGTCTCTGCGTCTTAGAGTCTCTGCGTCTCTGCGTCTCAGAGTCTCTGCGTCTCAGAGTCCCTGCGTCTCTGCGTCTCAGAGTCTCTGCGTGTCTGCGTCTCAGAGTCTCAGAGTCTCTGCGTCTCTGCGTCTCAGAGTCTCTGCGTCTCTGCGTCTCAGAGTCTCTGCGTCTCTGTGTCTCTGCGTCTCTGCGTCTCTGCGTCTCAGAGTCTCTGCGTCTCAGAGTCTCTGCGTCTCTGCGTCTCTGCGTCTCTGCGTCTCAGAGTCTCTGCGTCTCTGCGTCTCTGCGTCTCAGAGTCTCTGCGTCTCTGTGTCTCTGCGTCTCTGCGTCTCAGACTCTCTGCGTCTCTGCGTCTCAGAGTCTCTGCGTCTCTGCGTCTCAGAGTCTCTGCGTCTCTGCGTCTCAGAGTCTCTGCGTCTCAGAGTCTCTGCGTCTCAGAGTCTCTGCGTCTCAGAGTCCCTGCGTCTCAGAGTCTCTGCGTCTCTGTGTCTCTGCGTCTCTGCGTCTCTGCGTCTCAGAGTCTCTGCGTCCCTGCGTCTCAGAGTCTCTGCGTCTCAGAGTCTCCGCGTCTCTGCGTCTCTGCGTCTCAGAGTCTCTGCGTCTCTGCGTCTCTGCGTCTCAGAGTCTCTGCACTCTGCGTCTCAGAGTCTCTGCGTCTCTGCGTCTCAGAGTCTCTGCGTCTCTGCGTCTCAGAGTCTCTGCGTCTCTGCGTCTCAGAGTCTCAGAGTCTCTGCGTCTCAGAGTCTCTGCGTCTCTGCGTCTCTGCGTCTCTGCGCCTCAGAGTCTCTGCGTCTCAGAGTCTCTGCGTCTCAGAGTCTCTGCGTCTCAGAGTCTCTGCGTCTCTGTGTCTCTGCGTCTCTGCGTCTCAGAGTCTCTGCGTCTCAGAGTCTCTGCGTCTCTGCGTCTCAGAGTCTCTGCGTCTCCGTGTCTCTGCGTCTCAGAGTCTCCGCGTCTCTGCGTCTCTGCGTCTCAGAGTCTCTGCGTCTCAGAGTCTCTGCGTCTCAGAGTCTCTGCGTCTCTGCGCCTCAGAGTCTCTGCGTCTCTGCGTCTCAGAGTCTCTGCGTCTCAGAGTCTCTGCGTCTCTGCGTCTCAGAGTCTCTGCGTCTCAGAGTCTCTGCGTCTCAGAGTCTCTGCGTCTCTGCGTCTCAGAGTCTCTGCGTCTCAGAGTCTCTGCGTCTCTGCGTCTCTGCGTCTCAGAGTCTCTGCGTCTCTGCGTCTCAGAGTCTCTGCGTCTCAGAGTCTCTGCGTCTCTGCGTCTCAGAGTCTCTGCGTCTCTGCGTCTCAGAGTCTCTGCGTCTCAGAGTCTCTGCGTCTCAGAGTCTCTGCGTCTCTGCGTCTCAGAGTCTCTGCGTCTCTGCGTCTCTGCGTCTCAGAGTCTCTGCGTCTCTGCGTCTCAGAGTCTCTGCGTCTCAGAGTCTCTGCGTCTCTGCGTCTCAGAGTCTCTGCGTCTCAGAGTCTCTGCGTCTCTGCGTCTCTGCGTCTCAGAGTCTCTGCGTCTCAGAGTCTCTGCGTCTCAGAGTCTCTGCGTCTCTGCGTCTCTGCGTCTCAGAGTCTCTGCGTCTCTGCGTCTCAGAGTCTCAGAGTCTCAGAGTCTCTGCGTCTCTGTGTCTCTGCGTCTCTGCGTCTCTGCGTCTCTGCGTCTCAGACTCTCTGCGTCTCTGCGTCTCAGAGTCTCTGCGTCTCTGCGTCTCAGAGTCTCTGCGTCTCAGAGTCTCTGCGTCTCAGAGTCTCTGCGTCTCTGCGTCTCTGCGTCTCAGAGTCTCTGCGTCTCAGAGTCTCTGCGTCTCAGAGTCTCTGCGTCTCTGCGTCTCAGAGTCTCTGCGTCTCAGAGTCTCTGCGTCTCTGCGTCTCAGAGTCTCTGCGTCTCAGAGTCTCTGCGTCTCAGAGTCTCTGCATCTCTGCGTCTCTGCGTCTCAGAGTCTCTGCGTCTCTGCGTCTCTGCGTCTCAGAGTCTCTACGTCTCAGAGTCTCTGCGTCTCTGCGTCTCTGCGTCTCAGAGTCTCTGCGTCTCAGAGTCTCTGCGTCTCAGAGTCTCTGCATCTCTGCGTCTCTGCGTCTCAGAGTCTCTGCGTCTCTGCGTCTCAGAGTCTCTGCGTCTCAGAGTCTCTGCGTCTCAGAGTCTCTGCGTCTCAGAGTCTCTGCGTCTCTGCGTCTCTGCGTCTCAGAGTCTCTGCGTCTCTGCGTCTCTGCGTCTCAGAGTCTCTGCGTCTCAGAGTCTCTGCGTCTCTGCGTCTCTGCGTCTCTGCGTCTCAGAGTCTCTGCGTCTCTGCGTCTCAGAGTCTCAGAGTCTCTGCGTCTCAGTGTCTCTGCGTCTCAGAGTCTCTGCGTCTCAGAGTCTCTGCGTCTCTGCGCCTCAGAGTCTCTGTGTCACTGCGTCTCAGAGTCTCTGCGTCTCTGCGTTTCTGCGTCTCTGCGCCTCAGAGTCTCTGCGTCTCTGCGTCTCTGCGTCTCTGCGCCACAGAGTCTCTGCGTCTCAGAGTCGCTGCGTCTCTGCGCCTCAGAGTCTCTGTGTCACTGCGTCTCAGAGTCTCTGCGTCTCTGCGTTTCTGCGTCTCTGCGCCTCAGAGTCTCTGCGTCTCTGCGTCTCTGCGTCTCTGCGCCTCAGAGTCTCTGCGTCTCAGAGTCTCTGCGTCTCAGAGTCTCTGCGTCTCAGAGTCTTTGCGTCTCAGAGTCTCTGCGTCTCTGCGTCTCAGAGTCTCAGAGTCTCTGCGTCTCATCGTCTCTGCGTCTCAGAGTCTCTGCGTCTCAGAGTCTCTGCGTCTCTGCGTCTCTGCGTCTCAGAGTCTCTGCGTCTCTGCGTCTCTGCGTCTCAGAGTCTCTGCGTCTCTGTGGCTCTGCGTCTCTGCGTCTCTGCGTCACAGAGTCTCTGCATCTCAGAGTCTCTGCATCTCAGCGTATCTGCGTCTCTCTGTCTCAGAGTCTCAAAGTCTCAGAGTCTCTGCGTCTCAGAGACTCTGCTTCTCTGCGTCTCAGAGTCTCTGCATCTCAGAGTCTCTACATCTCAGAGTCTCTGTGGCTCTGCGTCTCAGAGTCTCTGCGTCACAGAGTCTCTGCGTCTGTGCGTCTGTGCGTCTGTGCGTCTCTGCGTCTCAGCGTCTCAGCGTCTCAGAGTCTCAAAGTCACAGAGTCACTGCGTCTCTGCGTCTCTGCATCTCAGCGTCTCTGCGTCTCAGCGACTCAGAGTCTCTGCGTCTCAGCGTCTCAGCGTCTCTGCAACTCAGAGTCTCTGCGTCTCAGAGTCTCTGCGTCTCTGCGTCTCTGCGTCTCAGAGTCTCTGCGTCTCTGCGTCTCTGAGTCTCGGCGTCTCTGCGTCTCTGTGTCTCTGCGTCTCAGAGTCTCTGCGTCTCAGAGTCTCTGCGTCTCAGAGTCTCTGCGTCTCTGTGTCTCTGCGTCTCTGCGTCTCTGCGTCTCAGAGTCTCTGCGTCTCTGCGTCTCAGAGTCTCTGCGTCTCAGAGTCTCTGCGTCTCTGCGTCTCAGAGTCTCTGCGTCTCTGCGTCTCAGAGTCTCTGCGTCTCTGTGTCTCTGCGTCTCTGCGTCTCAGAATCTCTGCGTCTCAGAGTCTCTGCGTCTCTGCGTCTCAGAGTCTCTGCGTCTCAGAGTCTCTGCGTCTCAGAGTCTCTGCGTCTCTGCGTCTCAGAGTCTCTGCATCTCAGCGTCTCAGCATCTCTGCAACTCAGAGTCTCTGCGTCTCAGCGTCTCTGCGTCTCTCCGTCTCAGAGTCTCAAAGTCACAGAGTCACTGCGTCTCTGCGTCTCAGCGACTCAGAGTCTCTGCGTCTCAGCGTCTCAGCGTCTCTGCATCTCAGAGTCTCTGCGTCTCAGAGTCTCAAAGTCACAGAGTCACTGCGTCTCTGCGTCTCTGCGTCTCAGAGTCTCTGCGTCTCAGAGTCTCTGAGTCTCTGCGTCTCTGCGTCTCTGCGTCTCTGCGTCTCAGAGTCTCTGCGTCTCTGCGTCTCAGAGTCTCTGCGTCTCTGCGTCTCTGCGTCTCTGCGTCTCAGAGTCTCTGCGTCTCTGCGTCTCAGAGTCTCTGTGTCTCAGCGACTCAGAGTCTCTGCGTCTCAGCGTCTCTGCATCTCAGAGTCTCTGCGTCTCAGAGTCTCTGCATCTCTGCGTCTCTGCGTCTCAGAGTCTCTGCGTCTCTGCGTCTCAGAGTCTCTGCGTCTCTGCGTCTCAGAGTCTCAGTGTCTCTGCGTCTCAGAGTCTCTGCGTCTCAGAGTCTCTGCGTCTCTGCGTCTCAGAGTCTCTGCATCTCTGCGTCTCTGCGTCTCAGAGTCTCTGCGTCTCAGAGTCTCTGCGTCTCTGCGTCTCAGAGTCTCAGAGTCTCAGAGTCTCTGCGTCCCAGAGTCTCTGCGTCTCAGAGTCTCTGCGTCTCTGCGTCTCTGCGTCTCTGCGTCTCAGAGTCTCTGCGTCTCAGAGTCTCTGCGTCTCAGAGTCTCTGCGTCTCAGAGTCCCTGTGTCTCAGAGTCTCTGCGTCTCTGTGTCTCTCCGTCTCTGCGTCTCTGCGTCTCAGAGTCTCTGCGTCTCTGCGTCTCAGAGTCTCTGCGTCTCTGCGTCTCTGCGTCTCAGAGTCTCTGCGTCTCAGAGTCTCTGTGTCTCAGAGTCTCTGCGTCTCTGTGTCTCTGCGTCTCTGCGTCTTAGAGTCTCTGCGTCTCTGCGTCTCAGAGTCTCTGCGTCTCAGAGTCCCTGCGTCTCTGCGTCTCAGAGTCTCTGCGTGTCTGCGTCTCAGAGTCTCAGAGTCTCTGCGTCTCTGCGTCTCAGAGTCTCTGCGTCTCTGCGTCTCAGAGTCTCTGCGTCTCTGTGTCTCTGCGTCTCTGCGTCTCTGCGTCTCAGAGTCTCTGCGTCTCAGAGTCTCTGCGTCTCTGCGTCTCTGCGTCTCTGCGTCTCAGAGTCTCTGCGTCTCTGCGTCTCTGCGTCTCAGAGTCTCTGCGTCTCTGTGTCTCTGCGTCTCTGCGTCTCAGACTCTCTGCGTCTCTGCGTCTCAGAGTCTCTGCGTCTCTGCGTCTCAGAGTCTCTGCGTCTCTGCGTCTCAGAGTCTCTGCGTCTCAGAGTCTCTGCGTCTCAGAGTCTCTGCGTCTCAGAGTCCCTGCGTCTCAGAGTCTCTGCGTCTCTGTGTCTCTGCGTCTCTGCGTCTCTGCGTCTCAGAGTCTCTGCGTCCCTGCGTCTCAGAGTCTCTGCGTCTCAGAGTCTCCGCGTCTCTGCGTCTCTGCGTCTCAGAGTCTCTGCGTCTCTGCGTCTCTGCGTCTCAGAGTCTCTGCGTCTCTGCGTCTCTGCGTCTCTGCGTCTCAGAGTCTCTGCGTCTCAGAGTCTCTGCGTCTCAGAGTCTCTGCGTCTCAGAGTCCCTGCGTCTCAGAGTCTCTGCGTCTCTGTGTCTCTCCGTCTCTGCGTCTCTGCGTCTCAGAGTCTCTGCGTCTCTGCGTCTCAGAGTCTCTGCGTCTCTGCGTCTCTGCGTCTCAGAGTCTCTGCGTCTCAGAGTCTCTGTGTCTCAGAGTCTCTGCGTCTCTGTGTCTCTGCGTCTCTGCGTCTTAGAGTCTCTGCGTCTCTGCGTCTCCGAGTCTCTGCGTCTCAGAGTCCCTGCGTCTCTGCGTCTCAGAGTCTCGGCGTGTCTGCGTCTCAGAGTCTCTGCGTCTCTGCGTCTCAGAGTCTCTGCGTCTCTGCGTCTCAGAGTCTCTGCGTCTCTGTGTCTCTGCGTCTCTGCGTCTCAGAGTCTCTGCGTCTCAGAGTCTCTGCGTCTCTGCGTCTCTGCGTCTCAGAGTCTCTGCGTCTCTGCGTCTCTGCGTCTCAGAGTCTCTGCGTCTCTGTGTCTCTGCGTCTCTGCGTCTCAGACTCTCTGCGTCTCTGCGTCTCAGAGTCTCTGCGTCTCTGCGTCTCAGAGTCTCTGCGTCTCTGCGTCTCAGAGTCTCTGCGTCTCTGCGTCTCAGAGTCTCTGCGTCTCAGAGTCTCTGCGTCTCAGAGTCTCTGCGTCTCAGAGTCCCTGCGTCTCAGAGTCTCTGCGTCTCTGTGTCTCTGCGTCTCTGCGTCTCTGCGTCTCAGAGTCTCTGCGTCCCTGCGTCTCAGAGTCTCTGCGTCTCAGAGTCTCCGCGTCTCTGCGTCTCTGCGTCTCAGAGTCTCTGCGTCTCTGCGTCTCTGCGTCTCTGCGTCTCAGAGTCTCTGCGTCTCAGAGTCTCTGCGTCTCAGAGTCTCCGCGTCTCTGCGTCTCTGCGTCTCAGAGTCTCTGCGTCTCTGCGTCTCAGAGTCTCAGAGTCTCTGCGTCTCTGTGTCTCTGCGTCTCTGCGTCTCTGCGTCTCAGACTCTCTGCGTCTCTGCGTCTCAGAGTCTCTGCGTCTCTGCGTCTCTGCGTCTCAGAGTCTCTGCGTCTCTGCGTCTCAGAGTCTCTGCGTCTCAGAGTCTCTGCGTCTCAGAGTCTCTGCGTCTCTGCGTCTCTGCGTCTCAGAGTCTCTGCGTCTCAGAGTCTCTGCGTCTCTGCGTCTCTGCGTCTCAGAGTCTCTGCGTCTCTGCGTCTCTGCGTCTCAGACTCTCTGCGTCTCTGCGTCTCTGCGTCTCAGAGTCTCTGCGTCTCAGAGTCTCTGCGTCTCTGCGTCTCAGAGTCTCTGCGTCTCAGAGTCTCTGCGTCTCAGAGTCTCTGCGTCTCAGAGTCTCTGCGTCTCTCCGTCTCTGCGTCTCTGCGTCTCAGAGTCTCTGCATCTCAGAGTCTCTACATCTCAGAGTCTCTGTGGCTCTGCGTCTCAGAGTCTCTGCGACACAGAGTCTCTGCGTCTCTGCGTCTGTGCGTCTCTGCGTCTGTGCGTCTCTGCGTCTCAGCGTCTCAGAGTCTCAAAGTCACAGAGTCAGTGCGTCTCTGCGTCTCTGCATCTCAGCGTCTCTGCGTCTCAGCGACTCAGAGTCTCTGCGTCTCAGCGTCTCAGCGTCTCTGCAACTCAGAGTCTCTGCGTCTCAGAGTCTCTGCGTCTCTGCGTCCCTGCGTCTCGGCGTCTCTGCGTCTCGGCGTCTCTGCATCTCAGAGTCTCTGCGTCTCAGAGTCTCTGCGTCTCTGTGTCTCTGTGTCTCTGCGTCTCTGCGTCTCAGAGTCTCTGCGTCTCTGCGTCTCAGAGTCTCTGCGTCTCAGAGTCTCTGCGTCTCTGCGTCTCTGCGTCTCAGAGTCTCTGCGTCTCTGCGTCTCTGCGTCTCAGAGTCTCTGCGTCTCTGTGTCTCTGCGTCTCTGCGTCTCTGCGTCTCAGAGTCTCTGCGTCTCAGAGTCTCTGCGTCACAGAGTCTCTGCGTCTCAGTGGCTCTGCGTCTCTGCGTCACAGAGTCTCTGCGTCTCTGCGTCTCAGAGTCTCTGCGTCTCTGCGTCTCTGCGTCTCAGAGTCTCTGCGTCTCTGCGTCTCAGAGTCTCTGCGTCTCTGCGTCTCAGAGTCTCAGCGTCTCTGCGTCTCAGAGTCTCTGCGTCTCTGCGTCTCTGCGTCTCAGAGTCTCTGCGTCTCTGCGTCTCAGAGTCTCTGCGTCTCAGCGACTCAGAGTCTCTGCGTCTCAGCGTCTCAGCGTCTCTGCATCTCAGAGTCTCTGCGTCTCAGAGTCTCAAAGTCACAGAGTCACTGCATCTCTGCGTCTCTGCGTCTCAGAGTCTCTGCGTCTCAGAGTCCCTGAGTCTCTGCGTCTCTGCGTCTCAGAGTCTCTGCGTCTCAGAGTCTCTGCGTCTCTGCGTCTCAGAGTCTCTGCGTCTCAGAGTCTCTGCGTCTCTGCGTCTCAGAGTCTCTGCGTCTCTGCGTCTCAGAGTCTCTGCGTCTCTGCGTCTCAGAGTCTCTGCGTCTCTGCGTCTCAGAGTCTCTGCGTCTCTGCGTCTCAGAGTCTCTGGGTCTCTGCGTCTCTGCGTCTCAGAGTCTCTGCGTCTCAGCGTCTCTGCGTCTCTGCGTCTCAAAGTCTCTGCGTCTCTGCGTCTCAGAGTCTCTGCGTCTCTGCGTCTCAGAGTCTCTGCGTCTCTGCGTCTCAGAGTCTCTGCGTCTCTGCGTCTCAGAGTCTCAGTCTCTGCGTCTCTGCGTCTCAGAGTCTCTGCGTCTCAGCGACTCAGAGTCTCTGCGTCTCAGCGTCTCAGCGTCTCTGCATCTCAGAGTCTCTGCGTCTCAGAGTCTCAAAGTCACAGAGTCACTGCATCTCTGCGTCTCTGCGTCTCAGAGTCTCTGCGTCTCAGAGTCTCTGCGTCTCTGCGTCTCAGAGTCTCTGAGTCTCTGCGTCTCTGCGTCTCAGAGTCTCTGCGTCTCAGAGTCTCTGCGTCTCTGCGTCTCTGCGTCTCAGAGTCTCTGCGTCTCTGCGTCTCTGCGTCTCTGCTTCTCAGAGTCTCTGCGTCTCTGTGTCTCTGCGTCTCTGCGTCTCAGACTCTCTGCGTCTCTGCGTCTCAGACTCTCTGCGTCTCTGCGTCTCTGCGTCTCTGTGTCTCTGCGTCTCAGAGTCTCTGCGTCTCAGAGTCTCTGCGTCTCTGTGGCTCTGCGTCTCTGCGTCTCTGCGTCACAGAGTCTCTGCATCTCAGAGTCTCTGCATCTCAGCGTATCTGCGTCTCTCTGTCTCAGAGTCTCAAAGTCTCAGAGTCTCTGCGTCTCAGAGACTCTGCGTCTCTGCGTCTCAGAGTCTCTGCATCTCAGAGTCTCTACATCTCAGAGTCTCTGTGGCTCTGCGTCTCAGAGTCTCTGCGTCACAGAGTCTCTGCGTCTGTGCGTCTGTGCGTCT
The DNA here is from genome assembly GCF_965287045.1 of Carcharhinus amblyrhynchos. Taxonomy (NCBI): domain Eukaryota; kingdom Metazoa; phylum Chordata; class Chondrichthyes; order Carcharhiniformes; family Carcharhinidae; genus Carcharhinus; species Carcharhinus amblyrhynchos. The sequence goes on from NW_027649982.1 coordinate 50,665, forward strand.
GTGCGTCTGTGCGTCTCTGCGTCTCAGCGTCTCAGCGTCTCAGAGTCTCAAAGTCACAGAGTCACTGCGTCTCTGCGTCTCTGCATCTCAGCGTCTCTGCGTCTCAGCGACTCAGAGTCTCTGCGTCTCAGCGTCTCAGCGTCTCTGCAACTCAGAGTCTCTGCGTCTCAGAGTCTCTGCGTCTCTGCGTCTCTGCGTCTCAGAGTCTCTGCGTCTCTGCGTCTCAGAGTCTCGGCGTCTCTGCGTCTCTGCGTCTCTGCGTCTCAGAGTCTCTGCGTCTCAGAGTCTCTGCGTCTCAGAGTCTCTGCGTCTCAGAGTCTCTGCGTCTCTGTGTCTCTGCGTCTCTGCGTCTCTGCGTCTCAGAGTCTCTGCGTCTCAGAGTCTCTGCGTCTCTGCGTCTCAGAGTCTCTGCGTCTCTGCGTCTCAGAGTCTCTGCGTCTCTGTGTCTCTGCGTCTCTGCGTCTCAGAATCTCTGCGTCTCAGAGTCTCTGCGTCTCTGCGTCTCTGCGTCTCAGAGTCTCTGCGTCTCAGAGTCTCTGCGTCTCAGAGTCTCTGCGTCTCTGCGTCTCAGAGTCTCTGCATCTCAGCGTCTCAGCATCTCTGCAACTCAGAGTCTCTGCGTCTCAGCGTCTCTGCGTCTCTCCGTCTCAGAGTCTCAAAGTCACAGAGTCACTGCGTCTCTGAGTCTCAGCGACTCAGAGTCTCTGCGTCTCAGCGTCTCAGCGTCTCTGCATCTCAGAGTCTCTGCGTCTCAGAGTCTCAAAGTCACAGAGTCACTGCGTCTCTGCGTCTCTGCGTCTCAGAGTCTCTGCGTCTCAGAGTCTCTGAGTCTCTGCGTCTCTGCGTCTCAGAGTCTCTGCGTCTCAGAGTCTCTGCGTCTCTGCGTCTCAGAGTCTCTGCGTCTCAGAGTCTCTGCGTCTCTGCGTCTCAGAGTCTCTGCGTCTCTGCGTCTCAGAGTCTCTGCGTCTCTGCGTCTCAGAGTCTCTGCGTCTCTGCGTCTCTGCGTCTCTGCGTCTCAGAGTCTCTGCGTCTCTGCGTCTCAGAGTCTCTGCGTCTCAGCGACTCAGAGTCTCTGCGTCTCAGCGTCTCTGCATCTCAGAGTCTCTGCGTCTCAGAGTCTCTGCATCTCTGCGTCTCTGCGTCTCAGAGTCTCTGCGTCTCAGAGTCTCTGCGTCTCTGCGTCTCAGAGTCTCAGTGTCTCTGCGTCTCAGAGTCTCTGCGTCTCAGAGTCTCTGCGTCTCTGCGTCTCCGAGTCTCTGCATCTCTGCGTCTCTGCGTCTCAGAGTCTCTGCGTCTCAGAGTCTCTGCGTCTCTGCGTCTCAGAGTCTCAGAGTCTCAGAGTCTCTGCGTCCCAGAGTCTCTGCGTCTCAGAGTCTCTGCGTCTCTGCGTCTCTGCGTCTCAGAGTCTCTGCGTCTCAGAGTCTCTGCGTCTCAGAGTCTCTGCGTCTCAGAGTCCCTGCGTCTCAGAGTCTCTGCGTCTCTGTGTCTCTGCGTCTCTGCGTCTCTGCGTCTCAGAGTCTCTGCGTCTCTGCGTCTCAGAGTCTCTGCGTCTCTGCGTCTCTGCGTCTCAGAGTCTCTGCGTCTCAGAGTCTCTGCGTCTCAGAGTCTCTGCGTCTCTGTGTCTCTGCGTCTCTGCGTCTTAGAGTCTCTGCGTCTCTGCGTCTCAGAGTCTCTGCGTCTCAGAGTCCCTGCGTCTCTGCGTCTCAGAGTCTCTGCGTGTCTGCGTCTCAGAGTCTCTGCGTCTCTGCGTCTCAGAGTCTCTGCGTCTCTGCGTCTCAGAGTCTCTGCGTCTCTGTGTCTCTGCGTCTCTGCGTCTCTGCGTCTCAGAGTCTCTGCGTCTCTGCGTCTCTGCGTCTCAGAGTCTCTGCGTCTCAGAGTCTCTGCGTCTCAGAGTCTCTGCGTCTCTGTGTCTCTGCGTCTCTGCGTCTCAGACTCTCTGCGTCTCTGCGTCTCAGAGTCTCTGCGTCTCTGCGTCTCAGAGTCTCTGCGTCTCTGCGTCTCAGAGTCTCTGCGTCTCAGAGTCTCTGCGTCTCAGAGTCTCTGCGTCTCAGAGTCCCTGCGTCTCAGAGTCTCTGCGTCTCTGTGTCTCTGCGTCTCTGCGTCTCAGAGTCTCTGCGTCCCTGCGTCTCAGAGTCTCTGCGTCTCAGAGTCTCCGCGTCTCTGCGTCTCTGCGTCTCAGAGTCTCTGCGTCTCTGCGTCTCTGCGTCTCTGCGTCTCAGAGTCTCTGCGTCTCTGCGTCTCAGAGTCTCTGCGTCTCAGAGTCTCCGCGTCTCTGCGTCTCTGCGTCTCAGAGTCTCTGCGTCTCTGCGTCTCAGAGTCTCAGAGTCTCTGCGTCTCTGTGTCTCTGCGTCTCTGCGTCTCTGCGTCTCAGACTCTCTGCGTCTCTGCGTCTCAGAGTCTCTGCGTCTCTGCGTCTCTGCGTCTCAGAGTCTCTGCGTCTCTGCGTCTCAGAGTCTCTGCGTCTCAGAGTCTCTGCGTCTCAGAGTCTCTGCGTCTCAGAGTCTCTGCGTCTCTCCGTCTCTGCGTCTCTGCGTCTCAGAGTCTCTGCATCTCAGAGTCTCTACATCTCAGAGTCTCTGTGGCTCTGCGTCTCAGAGTCTCTGCGTCACAGAGTCTCTGCGTCTCTGCGTCTGTGCGTCTCTGCGTCTGTGCGTCTCTGCGTCTCAGCGTCTCAGAGTCTCAAAGTCACAGAGTCAGTGCGTCTCTGCGTCTCTGCATCTCAGCGTCTCTGCGTCTCAGCGACTCAGAGTCTCTGCGTCTCAGCGTCTCAGCGTCTCTGCAACTCAGAGTCTCTGCGTCTCAGAGTCTCTGCGTCTCTGCGTCTCTGCGTCTCTGCGTCTCGGCGTCTCTGCGTCTCAGAGTGTCTGCGTCTCAGAGTCTCTGCGTCTCTGTGTCTCTGTGTCTCTGCGTCTCTGCGTCTCAGAGTCTCTGCGTCTCTGCGTCTCAGAGTCTCTGCGTCTCAGAGTCTCTGCGTCTCTGCGTCTCTGCGTCTCAGAGTCTCTGCGTCTCTGCGTCTCTGCGTCTCAGAGTCTCTGCGTCTCTGCGTCTCTGCGTCTCAGAGTCTCTGCGTCTCAGAGTCTCTGCGTCACAGAGTCTCTGCGTCTCAGTGGCTCTGCGTCTCTGCGTCACAGAGTCTCTGCGTCTCTGCGTCTCAGAGTCTCAGCGTCTCTGCGTCTCAGAGTCTCTGCGTCTCTGCGTCTCTGCGTCTCAGAGTCTCTGCGTCTCTGCGTCTCAGAGTCTCTGCGTCTCAGCGACTCAGAGTCTCTGCGTCTCAGCGTCTCAGCGTCTCTGCATCTCAGAGTCTCTGCGTCTCAGAGTCTCAAAGTCACAGAGTCACTGCATCTCTGCGTCTCTGCGTCTCAGAGTCTCTGCGTCTCAGAGTCTCTGAGTCTCTGCGTCTCTGCGTCTCAGAGTCTCTGCGTCTCAGAGTCTCTGCGTCTCTGCGTCTCAGAGTCTCTGCGTCTCAGAGTCTCTGCGTCTCTGCGTCTCAGAGTCTCTGCGTCTCTGCGTCTCAGAGTCTCTGCGTCTCTGCGTCTCAGAGTCTCTGCGTCTCTGCGTCTCAGAGTCTCTGCGTCTCTGCGTCTCAGAGTCTCTGGGTCTCTGCGTCTCTGCGTCTCAGAGTCTCTGCGTCTCAGCGTCTCTGCGTCTCTGCGTCTCAGAGTCTCTGCGTCTCTGCGTCTCAGAGTCTCTGCGTCTCTGCGTCTCTGCGTCTCAGAGTCTCTGCGTCTCTGCGTCTCAGAGTCTCTGCGTCTCTGCGTCTCAGAGTCTCAGTCTCTGCGTCTCTGCGTCTCAGAGTCTCTGCGTCTCAGCGACTCAGAGTCTCTGCGTCTCAGCGTCTCAGCGTCTCTGCATCTCAGAGTCTCTGCGTCTCAGAGTCTCAAAGTCACAGAGTCACTGCATCTCTGCGTCTCTGCGTCTCAGAGTCTCTGCGTCTCAGAGTCTCTGAGTCTCTGCGTCTCTGCGTCTCAGAGTCTCTGCGTCTCAGAGTCTCTGAGTCTCTGCGTCTCTGCGTCTCAGAGTCTCTGCGTCTCAGAGTCTCTGCGTCTCTGCGTCTCAGAGTCTCTGCGTCTCAGAGTCTCTGCGTCTCTGCGTCTCAGAGTCTCTGCGTCTCAGAGTCTCTGCGTCTCTGCGTCTCTGCGTCACTGCAACTCAGAGTCTCTGCGTCTCAGCGTCTCTGCGTCTCTCCGTCTCAGAGTCTCAAAGTCACAGAGTCACTGCGTCTCTGCGTCTCAGCGACTCAGAGTCTCAGCGTCTCAGCGTCTCAGCGTCTCAGCGTCTCTCCGTCTCAGAGTCTCTGCGTTTCTGCGTCTCTGCGTCTCAGAGTCTCTGCGTCTCAGAGTCTCTGCGTCTCTGCGTCTCTGCGTCTCAGCGACTCAGAGTCTCTGCATCTCAGAGTCTCTGCGTCTCAGAGTCTCAAAGTCACAGAGTCACTGCGTCTCTGCGTCTCTGCGTCTCAGAGTCTCTGCGTTTCTGCGTCTCTGCGTCTCAGAGTCTCTGCGTCTCTGCGTCTCTGCGTCTCAGAGTCTCTGCGTCTCTGCATCTCTGCGTCTCAGAGTCTCTGCGTCTCTGCGTCTCAGAGTCTCTGCGTCTCTGCGTCTCTGCGTCTCAGAGTCTCTGCGTCTCTGCGTCTCTGCGTCTCAGAGTCTCTGCGTCTCTGCGTCTCAGAGTCTCTGCGTCTCTGCGTCTCTGCGTCTCAGAGTCTCTGCGTCTCTGCGTCTCTGCGTCTCAGAGTCTCTGCGTCTCTGCGTCTCAGAGTCTCTGCGTCTCTGCGTCTCAGAGTCGCTGCGTCTCTGCGTCTCAGAGTCTCTGCGTCTCTGCGTCTCAGAGTCTCTGCGTCTCTGCGTCTCTGCGCCTCAGAGTCTCTGCGTCTCTGCGTCTCAGAGTCTCTGCGTCTCTGCGTCTCAGAGTCTCTGCGTCTCTGCGTCTCTGCCTCTCAGAGTCTCTGCGTCTCAGAGTCTCTGCACTCTGCGTCTCAGAGTCTCTGCGTCTCTGCGTCTCAGAGTCTCTGCGTCTCTGCGTCTCAGAGTCTCTGCGTCTCTGCGTCTCAGAGTCTCAGAGTCTCTGCGTCTCAGAGTCTCTGCGTCTCTGCGTCTCTGCGCCTCAGAGTCTCTGCGTCTCAGAGTCTCTGCGTCTCAGAGTCTCTGCGTCTCAGAGTCTCTGCGTCTCAGAGTCTCTGCGTCTCTGTGTCTCTGCGTCTCTGCGTCTCAGAGTCTCTGCGTCTCAGAGTCTCTGCGTCTCTGCGTCTCAGAGTCTCTGCGTCTCCGTGTCTCTGCGTCTCAGAGTCTCTGCGTCTCTGCGTCTCAGAGTCTCTGCGTCTCAGAGTCTCTGCGTCTCAGAGTCTCTGCGTCTCTGCGCCTCAGAGTCTCTGCTTCTCTGCGTCTCAGAGTCTCTGCGTCTCTGCGTCTCTGCGTCTCAGAGTCTCTGTGTCACTGCGTCTCAGAGTCTCTGCGTCACTGCGTCTCAGAGTCTCTGCGTCTCAGATTCTCTGCGTCTCAGAGTCTCTGCGTCTCAGAGTCTCTGCGTCTCTGCGTCTCAGAGTCCCTGCGTCTCCGTGTCTCTGCGTCTCTGCGTCTCTGCGTCTCAGAGTCTCTGCGTCTCTGCGTCTCTGCGTCTCCGTGTCTCTGCGTCTCTGCGTCTCTGCGTCTCAGAGTCTCTGCGCCTCTGCGTCTCAGAGTCTCTGCGTCTCTGCGTCTCAGAGTCTCTGCGTCTCTGCGTCTCAGAGTCTCAGAGTCTCTGCGTCTCAGAGTCTCTGCGTCTCTGCGTCTCTGTGTCTCTGCGTCTCTGCGCCTCAGAGTCTCTACGTCTCAGAGTCTCTGCGTCTCAGAGTCTCTGCGTCTCAGAGTCTCTGCGTCTCTGCGTCTCAGATTCTCTGCGTCTCTGCGTCTCAGCGTCTCTGCGTCTCAGAGTCTCTGCGTCTCAGAGTCTCTGCGTCTCTGCGTCTCAGAGTCTCTGCGTCTCAGAGTCTCTGCGTCTCTGCGTCTCTGCGTCTCAGAGTCTCTGCGTCTCTGCGTCTCAGAGTCTCTGCGTCTCAGAGTCTCTGCGTCTCTGCGTCTCAGAGTCTCTGCGTCTCTGCGTCTCAGAGTCTCTGCGTCTCAGAGTCTCTGCGTCTCTGCGTCTCAGAGTCTCTGCGTCTCAGAGTCTCTGCGTCTCTGCGTCTCAGAGTCTCTGCGTCTCTGCGTCTCAGAGTCTCTGCGTCTCAGAGTCTCTGCGTCTCTGCGTCTCAGAGTCTCTGCGTCTCAGAGTCTCTGCGTCTCTGCGTCTCTGCGTCTCAGAGTCTCTGCGTCTCAGAGTCTCTGCGTCTCAGAGTCTCTGCGTCTCTGCGTCTCTGCGTCTCAGAGTCTCTGCGTCTCTGCGTCTCAGAGTCTCAGAGTCTCTGCGTCTCTGTGTCTCTGCGTCTCTGCGTCTCTGCGTCTCAGACTCTGCGTCTCTGCGTCTCAGAGTCTCTGCGTCTCTGCGTCTCAGAGTCTCTGCGTCTCAGAGTCTCTGCGTCTCAGAGTCTCTGCGTCTCTGCGTCTCTGCGTCTCAGAGTCTCTGCGTCTCAGAGTCTCTGCGTCTCAGAGTCTCTGCGTCTCTGCGTCTCAGAGTCTCTGCGTCTCTGCGTCTCAGAGTCTCTGCGTCTCAGAGTCTCTGCGTCTCAGAGTCTCAGAGTCTCTGCGTCTCAGAGTCTCTGCGTCTCTGCGTCTCAGAGTCTCTGCGTCTCTGCGTCTCTGCGTCTCAGAGTCTCTGCGTCTCAGAGTCTCTGCGTCTCTGCGTCTCTGCGTCTCAGAGTCTCTGCGTCTCAGAGTCTCTGCGTCTCAGAGTCTCTGCATCTCTGCGTCTCTGCGTCTCAGAGTCTCTGCGTCTCTGCGTCTCAGAGTCTCTGCGTCTCAGAGTCTCTGCGTCTCAGAGTCTCTGCGTCTCTGCGTCTCTGCGTCTCAGAGTCTCAGAGTCTCTGCGTCTCTGCGTCTCTGCGTCTCAGAGTCTCTGCGTCTCAGAGTCTCTGCGTCTCTGCGTCTCTGCGTCTCTGCGTCTCAGAGTCTCTGCGTCTCAGAGTCTCTGCGTCTCAGAGTCTCTGCGTCTCTGCGTGTCAGAGTCTCTGCGTCTCTGCGTCTCAGAGTCTCAGAGTCTCTGCGTCTCAGTGTCTCTGCGTCTCAGAGTCTCTGCGTCTCAGAGTCTCTGCGTCTCAGAGTCTCAAAGTCACAGAGTCACTGCGTCTCTGCGTCTCTGCGTCTCAGAGTCTCTGCGTCTCAGAGTCTCAAAGTCACAGAGTCACTGCGTCTCTGCGTCTCTGCGTCTCAGAGTCTCTGCGTCTCTGAGTCTCTGCGTCTCTGCGTCTCTGCGTCTCAGAGTCTCTGCGTCTCTGCGTCTCTGCGTCTCAGAGTCTCTGCGTCTCTGCGTCTCTGCGTCTCTGCGTCTCAGAGTCTCTGCGTCTCTGCGTCTCAGAGTCTCTGTGTCTCAGCGACTCAGAGTCTCTGCGTCTCAGCGTCTCTGCATCTCAGAGTCTCTGCGTCTCAGAGTCTCTGCATCTCTGCGTCTCTGCGTCTCAGAGTCTCTGCGTCTCTGCGTCTCAGAGTCTCTGCGTCTCTGCGTCTCAGAGTCTCAGTGTCTCTGCGTCTCAGAGTCTCTGCGTCTCAGAGTCTCTGCGTCTCTGCGTCTCAGAGTCTCTGCATCTCTGCGTCTCTGCGTCTCAGAGTCTCTGCGTCTCAGAGTCTCTGCGTCTCTGCGTCTCAGAGTCTCAGAGTCTCAGAGTCTCTGCGTCCCAGAGTCTCTGCGTCTCAGAGTCTCTGCGTCTCTGCGTCTCTGCGTCTCTGCGTCTCAGAGTCTCTGCGTCTCAGAGTCTCTGCGTCTCAGAGTCTCTGCGTCTCAGAGTCCCTGTGTCTCAGAGTCTCTGCGTCTCTGTGTCTCTCCGTCTCTGCGTCTCTGCGTCTCAGAGTCTCTGCGTCTCTGCGTCTCAGAGTCTCTGCGTCTCTGCGTCTCTGCGTCTCAGAGTCTCTGCGTCTCAGAGTCTCTGTGTCTCAGAGTCTCTGCGTCTCTGTGTCTCTGCGTCTCTGCGTCTTAGAGTCTCTGCGTCTCTGCGTCTCAGAGTCTCTGCGTCTCAGAGTCCCTGCGTCTCTGCGTCTCAGAGTCTCTGCGTGTCTGCGTCTCAGAGTCTCAGAGTCTCTGCGTCTCTGCGTCTCAGAGTCTCTGCGTCTCTGCGTCTCAGAGTCTCTGCGTCTCTGTGTCTCTGCGTCTCTGCGTCTCTGCGTCTCAGAGTCTCTGCGTCTCAGAGTCTCTGCGTCTCTGCGTCTCTGCGTCTCTGCGTCTCAGAGTCTCTGCGTCTCTGCGTCTCTGCGTCTCAGAGTCTCTGCGTCTCTGTGTCTCTGCGTCTCTGCGTCTCAGACTCTCTGCGTCTCTGCGTCTCAGAGTCTCTGCGTCTCTGCGTCTCAGAGTCTCTGCGTCTCTGCGTCTCAGAGTCTCTGCGTCTCAGAGTCTCTGCGTCTCAGAGTCTCTGCGTCTCAGAGTCCCTGCGTCTCAGAGTCTCTGCGTCTCTGTGTCTCTGCGTCTCTGCGTCTCTGCGTCTCAGAGTCTCTGCGTCCCTGCGTCTCAGAGTCTCTGCGTCTCAGAGTCTCCGCGTCTCTGCGTCTCTGCGTCTCAGAGTCTCTGCGTCTCTGCGTCTCTGCGTCTCAGAGTCTCTGCGTCTCTGCGTCTCTGCGTCTCAGAGTCTCTGCGTCTCAGAGTCTCTGCGTCTCAGAGTCTCTGCGTCTCAGAGTCCCTGCGTCTCAGAGTCTCTGCGTCTCTGTGTCTCTCCGTCTCTGCGTCTCTGCGTCTCAGAGTCTCTGCGTCTCTGCGTCTCAGAGTCTCTGCGTCTCTGCGTCTCTGCGTCTCAGAGTCTCTGCGTCTCAGAGTCTCTGTGTCTCAGAGTCTCTGCGTCTCTGTGTCTCTGCGTTTCTGCGTCTTAGAGTCTCTGCGTCTCTGCGTCTCAGAGTCTCTGCGTCTCAGAGTCCCTGCGTCTCTGCGTCTCAGAGTCTCTGCGTGTCTGCGTCTCAGAGTCTCTGCGTCTCTGCGTCTCAGAGTCTCTGCGTCTCTGCGTCTCAGAGTCTCTGCGTCTCTGTGTCTCTGCGTCTCTGCGTCTCAGAGTCTCTGCGTCTCAGAGTCTCTGCGTCTCTGCGTCTCTGCGTCTCAGAGTCTCTGCGTCTCTGCGTCTCTGCGTCTCAGAGTCTCTGCGTCTCTGTGTCTCTGCGTCTCTGCGTCTCAGACTCTCTGCGTCTCTGCGTCTCAGAGTCTCTGCGTCTCTGCGTCTCAGAGTCTCTGCGTCTCTGCGTCTCAGAGTCTCTGCGTCTCAGAGTCTCTGCGTCTCAGAGTCTCTGCGTCTCAGAGTCCCTGCGTCTCAGAGTCTCTGCGTCTCTGTGTCTCTGCGTCTCTGCGTCTCAGAGTCTCTGCGTCCCTGCGTCTCAGAGTCTCTGCGTCTCAGAGTCTCCGCGTCTCTGCGTCTCTGCGTCTCAGAGTCTCTGCGTCTCTGCGTCTCTGCGTCTCTGCGTCTCAGAGTCTCTGCGTCTCAGAGTCTCTGCGTCTCAGAGTCTCCGCGTCTCTGCGTCTCTGCGTCTCAGAGTCTCTGCGTCTCTGCGTCTCAGAGTCTCAGAGTCTCTGCGTCTCTGCGTCTCTGCGTCTCAGACTCTCTGCGTCTCTGCGTCTCAGAGTCTCTGCGTCTCTGCGTCTCTGCGTCTCAGAGTCTCTGCGTCTCTGCGTCTCAGAGTCTCTGCGTCTCAGAGTCTCTGCGTCTCAGAGTCTCTGCGTCTCTGCGTCTCTGCGTCTCAGAGTCTCTGCGTCTCAGAGTCTCTGCGTCTCTGCGTCTCTGCGTCTCAGAGTCTCTGCGTCTCTGCGTCTCTGCGTCTCAGACTCTCTGCGTCTCTGCGTCTCAGAGTCTCTGCGTCTCTGCGTCTCTGCGTCTCAGAGTCTCTGCGTCTCAGAGTCTCTGCGTCTCTGCGTCTCAGAGTCTCTGCGTCTCAGAGTCTCTGCGTCTCAGAGTCTCTGCGTCTCAGAGTCTCTGCGTCTCTCCGTCTCTGCGTCTCTGCGTCTCAGAGTCTCTGCATCTCAGAGTCTCTACATCTCAGAGTCTCTGTGGCTCTGCGTCTCAGAGTCTCTGCGACACAGAGTCTCTGCGTCTCTGCGTCTGTGCGTCTCTGCGTCTGTGCGTCTCTGCGTCTCAGCGTCTCAGAGTCTCAAAGTCACAGAGTCAGTGCGTCTCTGCGTCTCTGCATCTCAGCGTCTCTGCGTCTCAGCGACTCAGAGTCTCTGCGTCTCAGCGTCTCAGCGTCTCTGCAACTCAGAGTCTCTGCGTCTCAGAGTCTCTGCGTCTCTGCGTCCCTGCGTCTCGGCGTCTCTGCGTCTCGGCGTCTCTGCATCTCAGAGTCTCTGCGTCTCAGAGTCTCTGCGTCTCTGTGTCTCTGTGTCTCTGCGTCTCTGCGTCTCAGAGTCTCTGCGTCTCTGCGTCTCAGAGTCTCTGCGTCTCAGAGTCTCTGCGTCTCTGCGTCTCTGCGTCTCAGAGTCTCTGCGTCTCTGCGTCTCTGCGTCTCAGAGTCTCTGTGTCTCTGCGTCTCTGCGTCTCTGCGTCTCAGAGTCTCTGCGTCTCAGAGTCTCTGCGTCACAGAGTCTCTGCGTCTCAGTGGCTCTGCGTCTCTGCGTCACAGAGTCTCTGCGTCTCTGCGTCTCAGAGTCTCTGCGTCTCTGCGTCTCTGCGTCTCAGAGTCTCTGCGTCTCTGCGTCTCAGAGTCTCTGCGTCTCTGCGTCTCAGAGTCTCAGCGTCTCTGCGTCTCAGAGTCTCTGCGTCTCTGCGTCTCTGCGTCTCAGAGTCTCTGCGTCTCTGCGTCTCAGAGTCTCTGCGTCTCAGCGACTCAGAGTCTCTGCGTCTCAGCGTCTCAGCGTCTCTGCATCTCAGAGTCTCTGCGTCTCAGAGTCTCAAAGTCACAGAGTCACTGCATCTCTGCGTCTCTGCGTCTCAGAGTCTCTGCGTCTCAGAGTCCCTGAGTCTCTGCGTCTCTGCGTCTCAGAGTCTCTGCGTCTCAGAGTCTCTGCGTCTCTGCGTCTCAGAGTCTCTGCGTCTCAGAGTCTCTGCGTCTCTGCGTCTCAGAGTCTCTGCGTCTCTGCGTCTCAGAGTCTCTGCGTCTCTGCGTCTCAGAGTCTCTGCGTCTCTGCGTCTCAGAGTCTCTGCGTCTCTGCGTCTCAGAGTCTCTGGGTCTCTGCGTCTCTGCGTCTCAGAGTCTCTGCGTCTCAGCGTCTCTGCGTCTCTGCGTCTCAAAGTCTCTGCGTCTCTGCGTCTCAGAGTCTCTGCGTCTCTGCGTCTCAGAGTCTCTGCGTCTCTGCGTCTCAGAGTCTCTGCGTCTCTGCGTCTCAGAGTCTCAGTCTCTGCGTCTCTGCGTCTCAGAGTCTCTGCGTCTCAGCGACTCAGAGTCTCTGCGTCTCAGCGTCTCAGCGTCTCTGCATCTCAGAGTCTCTGCGTCTCAGAGTCTCAAAGTCACAGAGTCACTGCATCTCTGCGTCTCTGCGTCTCAGAGTCTCTGCGTCTCAGAGTCTCTGCGTCTCTGCGTCTCAGAGTCTCTGAGTCTCTGCGTCTCTGCGTCTCAGAGTCTCTGCGTCTCAGAGTCTCTGCGTCTCTGCGTCTCTGCGTCTCAGAGTCTCTGCGTCTCTGCGTCTCTGCGTCTCTGCTTCTCAGAGTCTCTGCGTCTCTGTGTCTCTGCGTCTCTGCGTCTCAGACTCTCTGCGTCTCTGCGTCTCAGACTCTCTGCGTCTCTGCGTCTCTGCGTCTCTGTGTCTCTGCGTCTCAGAGTCTCTGCGTCTCAGAGTCTCTGCGTCTCTGTGGCTCTGCGTCTCTGCGTCTCTGCGTCACAGAGTCTCTGCATCTCAGAGTCTCTGCATCTCAGCGTATCTGCGTCTCTCTGTCTCAGAGTCTCAAAGTCTCAGAGTCTCTGCGTCTCAGAGACTCTGCGTCTCTGCGTCTCAGAGTCTCTGCATCTCAGAGTCTCTACATCTCAGAGTCTCTGTGGCTCTGCGTCTCAGAGTCTCTGCGTCACAGAGTCTCTGCGTCTGTGCGTCTGTGCGTCTGTGCGTCTCTGCGTCTCAGCGTCTCAGCGTCTCAGAGTCTCAAAGTCACAGAGTCACTGCGTCTCTGCGTCTCTGCATCTCAGCGTCTCTGCGTCTCAGCGACTCAGAGTCTCTGCGTCTCAGCGTCTCAGCGTCTCTGCAACTCAGAGTCTCTGCGTCTCAGAGTCTCTGCGTCTCAGAGTCTCTGCGTCTCTGCGTCTCTGCGTCTCAGAGTCTCTGCGTCTCTGCGTCTCAGAGTCTCGGCGTCTCTGCGTCTCTGCGTCTCTGCGTCTCAGAGTCTCTGCGTCTCAGAGTCTCTGCGTCTCAGAGTCTCTGCGTCTCAGAGTCTCTGCGTCTCTGTGTCTCTGCGTCTCTGCGTCTCTGCGTCTCAGAGTCTCTGCGTCTCTGCGTCTCAGAGTCTCTGCGTCTCTGCGTCTCAGAGTCTCTGCGTCTCTGTGTCTCTGCGTCTCTGCGTCTCAGAATCTCTGCGTCTCAGAGTCTCTGCGTCTCTGCGTCTCTGCGTCTCAGAGTCTCTGCGTCTCAGAGTCTCTGCGTCTCAGAGTCTCTGCGTCTCTGCGTCTCAGAGTCTCTGCATCTCAGCGTCTCAGCATCTCTGCAACTCAGAGTCTCTGCGTCTCAGCGTCTCTGCGTCTCTCCGTCTCAGAGTCTCAAAGTCACAGAGTCACTGCGTCTCTGAGTCTCAGCGACTCAGAGTCTCTGCGTCTCAGCGTCTCAGCGTCTCTGCATCTCAGAGTCTCTGCGTCTCAGAGTCTCAAAGTCACAGAGTCACTGCGTCTCTGCGTCTCTGCGTCTCAGAGTCTCTGCGTCTCAGAGTCTCTGAGTCTCTGCGTCTCTGCGTCTCAGAGTCTCTGCGTCTCAGAGTCTCTGCGTCTCTGCGTCTCAGAGTCTCTGCGTCTCAGAGTCTCTGCGTCTCTGCGTCTCAGAGTCTCTGCGTCTCTGCGTCTCAGAGTCTCTGCGTCTCTGCGTCTCAGAGTCTCTGCGTCTCTGCGTCTCTGCGTCTCTGCGTCTCAGAGTCTCTGCGTCTCTGCGTCTCAGAGTCTCTGCGTCTCAGCGACTCAGAGTCTCTGCGTCTCAGCGTCTCTGCATCTCAGAGTCTCTGCGTCTCAGAGTCTCTGCATCTCTGCGTCTCTGCGTCTCAGAGTCTCTGCGTCTCAGAGTCTCTGCGTCTCTGCGTCTCAGAGTCTCAGTGTCTCTGCGTCTCAGAGTCTCTGCGTCTCAGAGTCTCTGCGTCTCTGCGTCTCCGAGTCTCTGCATCTCTGCGTCTCTGCGTCTCAGAGTCTCTGCGTCTCAGAGTCTCTGCGTCTCTGCGTCTCAGAGTCTCAGAGTCTCAGAGTCTCTGCGTCCCAGAGTCTCTGCGTCTCAGAGTCTCTGCGTCTCTGCGTCTCTGCGTCTCAGAGTCTCTGCGTCTCAGAGTCTCTGCGTCTCAGAGTCTCTGCGTCTCAGAGTCCCTGCGTCTCAGAGTCTCTGCGTCTCTGTGTCTCTGCGTCTCTGCGTCTCTGCGTCTCAGAGTCTCTGCGTCTCTGCGTCTCAGAGTCTCTGCGTCTCTGCGTCTCTGCGTCTCAGAGTCTCTGCGTCTCAGAGTCTCTGCGTCTCAGAGTCTCTGCGTCTCTGTGTCTCTGCGTCTCTGCGTCTTAGAGTCTCTGCGTCTCTGCGTCTCAGAGTCTCTGCGTCTCAGAGTCCCTGCGTCTCTGCGTCTCAGAGTCTCTGCGTGTCTGCGTCTCAGAGTCTCAGAGTCTCTGCGTCTCTGCGTCTCAGAGTCTCTGCGTCTCTGCGTCTCAGAGTCTCTGCGTCTCTGTGTCTCTGCGTCTCTGCGTCTCTGCGTCTCAGAGTCTCTGCGTCTCTGCGTCTCTGCGTCTCTGCGTCTCAGAGTCTCTGCGTCTCAGAGTCTCTGCGTCTCAGAGTCTCTGCGTCTCTGTGTCTCTGCGTCTCTGCGTCTCAGACTCTCTGCGTCTCTGCGTCTCAGAGTCTCTGCGTCTCTGCGTCTCAGAGTCTCTGCGTCTCTGCGTCTCAGAGTCTCTGCGTCTCAGAGTCTCTGCGTCTCAGAGTCTCTGCGTCTCAGAGTCCCTGCGTCTCAGAGTCTCTGTGTCTCTGCGTCTCTGCGTCTCAGAGTCTCTGCGTCCCTGCGTCTCAGAGTCTCTGCGTCTCAGAGTCTCCGCGTCTCTGCGTCTCTGCGTCTCAGAGTCTCTGCGTCTCTGCGTCTCTGCGTCTCTGCGTCTCAGAGTCTCTGCGTCTCTGCGTCTCAGAGTCTCTGCGTCTCAGAGTCTCCGCGTCTCTGCGTCTCTGCGTCTCAGAGTCTCTGCGTCTCTGCGTCTCAGAGTCTCAGAGTCTCTGCGTCTCTGTGTCTCTGCGTCTCTGCGTCTCTGCGTCTCAGACTCTCTGCGTCTCTGCGTCTCAGAGTCTCTGCGTCTCTGCGTCTCTGCGTCTCAGAGTCTCTGCGTCTCTGCGTCTCAGAGTCTCTGCGTCTCAGAGTCTCTGCGTCTCAGAGTCTCTGCGTCTCAGAGTCTCTGCGTCTCTCCGTCTCTGCGTCTCTGCGTCTCAGAGTCTCTGCATCTCAGAGTCTCTACATCTCAGAGTCTCTGTGGCTCTGCGTCTCAGAGTCTCTGCGTCACAGAGTCTCTGCGTCTCTGCGTCTGTGCGTCTCTGCGTCTGTGCGTCTCTGCGTCTCAGCGTCTCAGAGTCTCAAAGTCACAGAGTCAGTGCGTCTCTGCGTCTCTGCATCTCAGCGTCTCTGCGTCTCAGCGACTCAGAGTCTCTGCGTCTCAGCGTCTCAGCGTCTCTGCAACTCAGAGTCTCTGCGTCTCAGAGTCTCTGCGTCTCTGCGTCTCTGCGTCTCTGCGTCTCGGCGTCTCTGCGTCTCAGAGTCTCTGCGTCTCAGAGTGTCTGCGTCTCAGAGTCTCTGCGTCTCTGTGTCTCTGTGTCTCTGCGTCTCTGCGTCTCAGAGTCTCTGCGTCTCTGCGTCTCAGAGTCTCTGCGTCTCAGAGTCTCTGCGTCTCTGCGTCTCTGCGTCTCAGAGTCTCTGCGTCTCTGCGTCTCTGCGTCTCAGAGTCTCTGCGTCTCTGTGTCTCTGCGTCTCTGCGTCTCAGAGTCTCTGCGTCTCAGAGTCTCTGCGTCACAGAGTCTCTGCGTCTCAGTGGCTCTGCGTCTCTGCGTCACAGAGTCTCTGCGTCTCTGCGTCTCAGAGTCTCTGCGTCTCTGCGTCTCTGCGTCTCTGCGTCTCAGAGTCTCTGCGTCTCAGAGTCTCTGCGTCTCTGCGTCTCAGAGTCTCAGCGTCTCTGCGTCTCAGAGTCTCTGCGTCTCTGCGTCTCTGCGTCTCAGAGTCTCTGCGTCTCTGCGTCTCAGAGTCTCTGCGTCTCAGCGACTCAGAGTCTCTGCGTCTCAGCGTCTCAGCGTCTCTGCATCTCAGAGTCTCTGCGTCTCAGAGTCTCAAAGTCACAGAGTCACTGCATCTCTGCGTCTCTGCGTCTCAGAGTCTCTGCGTCTCAGAGTCTCTGAGTCTCTGCGTCTCTGCGTCTCAGAGTCTCTGCGTCTCAGAGTCTCTGCGTCTCTGCGTCTCAGAGTCTCTGCGTCTCAGAGTCTCTGCGTCTCTGCGTCTCAGAGTCTCTGCGTCTCTGCGTCTCAGAGTCTCTGCGTCTCTGCGTCTCAGAGTCTCTGCGTCTCTGCGTCTCAGAGTCTCTGCGTCTCTGCGTCTCAGAGTCTCTGGGTCTCTGCGTCTCTGCGTCTCAGAGTCTCTGCGTCTCAGCGTCTCTGCGTCTCTGCGTCTCAGAGTCTCTGCGTCTCTGCGTCTCAGAGTCTCTGCGTCTCTGCGTCTCAGAGTCTCTGCGTCTCTGCGTCTCAGAGTCTCTGCGTCTCTGCGTCTCAGAGTCTCAGTCTCTGCGTCTCTGCGTCTCAGAGTCTCTGCGTCTCAGCGACTCAGAGTCTCTGCGTCTCAGCGTCTCAGCGTCTCTGCATCTCAGAGTCTCTGCGTCTCAGAGTCTCAAAGTCACAGAGTCACTGCATCTCTGCGTCTCTGCGTCTCAGAGTCTCTGCGTCTCAGAGTCTCTGAGTCTCTGCGTCTCTGCGTCTCAGAGTCTCTGCGTCTCAGAGTCTCTGAGTCTCTGCGTCTCTGCGTCTCAGAGTCTCTGCGTCTCAGAGTCTCTGCGTCTCTGCGTCTCAGAGTCTCTGCGTCTCAGAGTCTCTGCGTCTCTGCGTCTCAGAGTCTCTGCGTCTCAGAGTCTCTGCGTCTCTGCGTCTCTGCGTCACTGCAACTCAGAGTCTCTGCGTCTCAGCGTCTCTGCGTCTCTCCGTCTCAGAGTCTCAAAGTCACAGAGTCACTGCGTCTCTGCGTCTCAGCGACTCAGAGTCTCAGCGTCTCAGCGTCTCAGCGTCTCAGCGTCTCTCCGTCTCAGAGTCTCTGCGTTTCTGCGTCTCTGCGTCTCAGAGTCTCTGCGTCTCAGAGTCTCTGCGTCTCTGCGTCTCTGCGTCTCAGCGACTCAGAGTCTCTGCATCTCAGAGTCTCTGCGTCTCAGAGTCTCAAAGTCACAGAGTCACTGCGTCTCTGCGTCTCTGCGTCTCAGAGTCTCTGCGTTTCTGCGTCTCTGCGTCTCAGAGTCTCTGCGTCTCTGCGTCTCTGCGTCTCAGAGTCTCTGCGTCTCTGCATCTCTGCGTCTCAGAGTCTCTGCGTCTCTGCGTCTCTGCGTCTCAGAGTCTCTGCGTCTCTGCGTCTCTGCGTCTCAGAGTCTCTGCGTCTCTGCGTCTCAGAGTCTCTGCGTCTCTGCGTCTCTGCGTCTCAGAGTCTCTGCGTCTCTGCGTCTCTGCGTCTCAGAGTCTCTGCGTCTCTGCGTCTCAGAGTCTCTGCGTCTCTGCGTCTCAGAGTCGCTGCGTCTCTGCGTCTCAGAGTCTCTGCGTCTCTGCGTCTCAGAGTCTCTGCGTCTCTGCGTCTCTGCGCCTCAGAGTCTCTGCGTCTCTGCGTCTCAGAGTCTCTGCGTCTCTGCGTCTCAGAGTCTCTGCGTCTCTGCGTCTCTGCCTCTCAGAGTCTCTGCGTCTCAGAGTCTCTGCACTCTGCGTCTCAGAGTCTCTGCGTCTCTGCGTCTCAGAGTCTCTGCGTCTCTGCGTCTCAGAGTCTCAGAGTCTCTGCGTCTCAGAGTCTCTGCGTCTCTGCGTCTCTGCGCCTCAGAGTCTCTGCGTCTCAGAGTCTCTGCGTCTCAGAGTCTCTGCGTCTCAGAGTCTCTGCGTCTCAGAGTCTCTGCGTCTCTGTGTCTCTGCGTCTCTGCGTCTCAGAGTCTCTGCGTCTCAGAGTCTCTGCGTCTCTGCGTCTCAGAGTCTCTGCGTCTCCGTGTCTCTGCGTCTCAGAGTCTCTGCGTCTCTGCGTCTCAGAGTCTCTGCGTCTCAGAGTCTCTGCGTCTCAGAGTCTCTGCGTCTCTGCGCCTCAGAGTCTCTGCTTCTCTGCGTCTCAGAGTCTCTGCGTCTCTGCGTCTCTGCGTCTCAGAGTCTCTGTGTCACTGCGTCTCAGAGTCTCTGCGTCACTGCGTCTCAGAGTCTCTGCGTCTCAGATTCTCTGCGTCTCAGAGTCTCTGCGTCTCAGAGTCTCTGCGTCTCTGCGTCTCAGAGTCCCTGCGTCTCCGTGTCTCTGCGTCTCTGCGTCTCTGCGTCTCAGAGTCTCTGCGTCTCTGCGTCTCTGCGTCTCCGTGTCTCTGCGTCTCTGCGTCTCTGCGTCTCAGAGTCTCTGCGCCTCTGCGTCTCAGAGTCTCTGCGTCTCTGCGTCTCAGAGTCTCTGCGTCTCTGCGTCTCAGAGTCTCAGAGTCTCTGCGTCTCAGAGTCTCTGCGTCTCTGCGTCTCTGTGTCTCTGCGTCTCTGCGCCTCAGAGTCTCTACGTCTCAGAGTCTCTGCGTCTCAGAGTCTCTGCGTCTCAGAGTCTCTGCGTCTCAGAGTCTCTGCGTCTCTGCGTCTCAGATTCTCTGCGTCTCTGCGTCTCAGCGTCTCTGCGTCTCAGAGTCTCTGCGTCTCAGAGTCTCTGCGTCTCTGCGTCTCAGAGTCTCTGCGTCTCAGAGTCTCTGCGTCTCTGCGTCTCTGCGTCTCAGAGTCTCTGCGTCTCTGCGTCTCAGAGTCTCTGCGTCTCAGAGTCTCTGCGTCTCTGCGTCTCAGAGTCTCTGCGTCTCTGCGTCTCAGAGTCTCTGCGTCTCAGAGTCTCTGCGTCTCTGCGTCTCAGAGTCTCTGCGTCTCAGAGTCTCTGCGTCTCTGCGTCTCAGAGTCTCTGCGTCTCTGCGTCTCAGAGTCTCTGCGTCTCAGAGTCTCTGCGTCTCTGCGTCTCAGAGTCTCTGCGTCTCAGAGTCTCTGCGTCTCTGCGTCTCTGCGTCTCAGAGTCTCTGCGTCTCAGAGTCTCTGCGTCTCAGAGTCTCTGCGTCTCTGCGTCTCTGCGTCTCAGAGTCTCTGCGTCTCTGCGTCTCAGAGTCTCAGAGTCTCTGCGTCTCTGTGTCTCTGCGTCTCTGCGTCTCTGCGTCTCTGCGTCTCAGACTCTGCGTCTCTGCGTCTCAGAGTCTCTGCGTCTCTGCGTCTCAGAGTCTCTGCGTCTCAGAGTCTCTGCGTCTCAGAGTCTCTGCGTCTCTGCGTCTCTGCGTCTCAGAGTCTCTGCGTCTCAGAGTCTCTGCGTCTCAGAGTCTCTGCGTCTCTGCGTCTCAGAGTCTCTGCGTCTCTGCGTCTCAGAGTCTCTGCGTCTCAGAGTCTCTGCGTCTCAGAGTCTCAGAGTCTCTGCGTCTCAGAGTCTCTGCGTCTCTGCGTCTCAGAGTCTCTGCGTCTCTGCGTCTCTGCGTCTCAGAGTCTCTGCGTCTCAGAGTCTCTGCGTCTCTGCGTCTCTGCGTCTCAGAGTCTCTGCGTCTCAGAGTCTCTGCGTCTCAGAGTCTCTGCATCTCTGCGTCTCTGCGTCTCAGAGTCTCTGCGTCTCTGCGTCTCAGAGTCTCTGCGTCTCAGAGTCTCTGCGTCTCAGAGTCTCTGCGTCTCTGCGTCTCTGCGTCTCAGAGTCTCAGAGTCTCTGCGTCTCTGCGTCTCTGCGTCTCAGAGTCTCTGCGTCTCAGAGTCTCTGCGTCTCTGCGTCTCTGCGTCTCTGCGTCTCAGAGTCTCTGCGTCTCAGAGTCTCTGCGTCTCAGAGTCTCTGCGTCTCTGCGTGTCAGAGTCTCTGCGTCTCTGCGTCTCAGAGTCTCAGAGTCTCTGCGTCTCAGTGTCTCTGCGTCTCAGAGTCTCTGCGTCTCAGAGTCTCTGCGTCTCTGCGCCTCAGAGTCTCTGTGTCACTGCGTCTCAGAGTCTCTGCGTCTCTGCGTTTCTGCGTCTCTGCGCCTCAGAGTCTCTGCGTCTCTGCGTCTCTGCGTCTCTGCGTCTCTGCGCATCAGAGTCTCTGCGTCTCAGAGTCTCTGCGTCTCTGCGCCTCAGAGTCTCTGTGTCACTGCGTCTCAGAGTCTCTGCGTCTCTGCGTTTCTGCGTCTCTGCGCCTCAGAGTCTCTGCGTCTCTGCGTCTCTCCGTCTCTGCGTCTCTGCGCCTCAGAGTCTCTGCGTCTCAGAGTCTCTGCGTCTCAGAGTCTCTGCGTCTCAGAGTCTTTGCGTCTCAGAGTCTCTGCGTCTCTGCGTCTCTGCGTCTCAGAGTCTCTGCGTCTCATCGTCTCTGCGTCTCAGAGTCTCTGCGTCTCAGAGTCTCTGCGTCTCTGCGTCTCTGCGTCTCAGAGTCTCTGCGTCTCTGCGTCTCTGCGTCTCAGAGTCTCTGCGTCTCTGTGTCTCTGCGTCTCTGCGTCTCTGCGTCTCAGACTCTCTGCGTCTCTGCGTCTCAGAGTCTCTGCGTCTCTGCGTCTCTGTGTCTCTGCGTCTCAGAGTCTCTGCGTCTCAGAGTCTCTGCGTCTCTGTGGCTCTGCGTCTGTGCGTCTCTGCGTCTCAGCGTCTCAGCGTCTCAGAGTCTCAAAGTCACAGAGTCACTGCGTCTCTGCGTCTCTGCATCTCAGCGTCTCTGCGTCTCAGCGACTCAGAGTCTCTGCGTCTCAGCGTCTCTGCAACTCAGAGTCTCTGCGTCTCAGAGTCTCTGCGTCTCTGCGTCTCAGAGTCTCTGCGTCTCTGCGTCTCAGAGTCTCTGCGTCTCTGCGTCTCAGAGTCTCGGCGTCTCTGCGTCTCTGCGTCTCTGCGTCTCAGAGTCTCTGCGTCTCAGAGTCTCTGCGTCTCAGAGTCTCTGCGTCTCAGAGTCTCTGCGTCTCTGTGTCTCTGCGTCTCTGCGTCTCTGCGTCTCAGAGTCTCTGCGTCTCTGCGTCTCAGAGTCTCTGCGTCTCAGAGTCTCTGCGTCTCTGCGTCTCAGAGTCTCTGCGTCTCTGCGTCTCAGAGTCTCTGCGTCTCAGAGTCTCTGCGTCTCAGAGTCTCTGCGTCTCAGAGTCTCTGCGTCTCAGAGTCTCTGCGTCTCAGAGTCTCTGCGTCTCTGCGTCTCAGAGTCTCTGCATCTCAGCGTCTCAGCATCTCTGCAACTCAGAGTCTCTGCGTCTCAGCGTCTCTGCGTCTCTCCGTCTCAGAGTCTCAAAGTCACAGAGTCACTGCGTCTCTGCGTCTCAGCGACTCAGAGTCTCTGCGTCTCAGCGTCTCAGCGTCTCTGCATCTCAGAGTCTCTGCGTCTCAGAGTCTCAAAGTCACAGAGTCACTGCGTCTCTGCGTCTCTGCGTCTCAGAGTCTCTGCGTCTCAGAGTCTCTGAGTCTCTGCGTCTCTGCGTCTCAGAGTCTCTGCGTCTCAGAGTCTCTGCGTCTCTGCGTCTCAGAGTCTCTGCGTCTCAGAGTCTCTGCGTCTCTGCGTCTCAGAGTCTCTGCGTCTCTGCGTCTCAGAGTCTCTGCGTCTCTGCGTCTCAGAGTCTCTGCGTCTCAGAGTCTCTGCGTCTCTGCGTCTCTGCGTCTCAGAGTCTCTGCGTCTCTGCGTCTCAGAGTCTCTGCGTCTCAGCGACTCAGAGTCTCTGCGTCTCAGCGTCTCTGCATCTCAGAGTCTCTGCGTCTCAGAGTCTCTGCATCTCTGCGTCTCTGCGTCTCTGCGTCTCAGAGTCTCTGCGTCTCTGCGTCTCAGAGTCTCTGCGTCTCTGCGTCTCAGAGTCTCAGTGTCTCTGCGTCTCAGAGTCTCTGCGTCTCAGAGTCTCTGCGTCTCTGCGTCTCAGAGTCTCTGCATCTCTGCGTCTCTGCGTCTCAGAGTCTCTGCGTGTCAGAGTCTCTGCGTCTCTGCGTCTCTGCGTCTCAGAGTCTCAGAGTCTCAGAGTCTCTGCGTCCCAGAGTCTCTGCGTCTCAGAGTCTCTGCGTCTCTGCGTCTCTGCGTCTCAGAGTCTCTGCGTCTCAGAGTCTCTGCGTCTCAGAGTCTCTGCGTCTCAGAGTCCCTGCGTCTCAGAGTCCCTGCGTCTCAGAGTCTCTGCGTCTCTGTGTCTCTGCGTCTCTGCGTCTCTGCGTCTCAGAGTCTCTGCGTCTCTGCGTCTCAGAGTCTCTGCGTCTCTGCGTCTCTGCGTCTCAGAGTCTCTGCGTCTCTGTGTCTCTGCGTCTCTGCGTCTTAGAGTCTCTGCGTCTCTGCGTCTCAGAGTCTCTGCGTCTCAGAGTCCCTGCGTCTCTGCGTCTCAGAGTCTCTGCGTGTCTGCGTCTCAGAGTCCCAGAGTCTCTGCGTCTCTGCGTCTCAGAGTCTCTACGTCTCTGCGTCTCAGAGTCCCTGCGTCTCCGTGTCTCTGCGTCTCTGCGTCTCTGCGTCTCAGAGTCTCTGCGTCTCTGCGTCTCTGCGTCTCCGTGTCTCTGCGTCTCTGCGTCTCTGCGTCTCAGAGTCTCTGCGTCTCTGCGTCTCTGCGTCTCAGAGTCTCTGCGTCTCTGCGTCTCAGAGTCTCTGCGTCTCTGCGTCTCAGAGCCTCAGAGTCTCTGCGTCTCAGAGTCTCTGCGTCTCTGCGTCTCTGTGTCTCTGCGTCTCTGCGCCTCAGAGTCTCTACGTCTCAGAGTCTCTGCGTCTCAGAGTCTCTGCGTCTCAGAGTCTCTGCGTCTCAGAGTCTCTGCGTCTCTGCGTCTCAGAGTCTCTGCGTCTCTGCGTCTCAGAGTCTCTGCGTCTCAGAGTCTCTGCGTCTCAGAGTCTCTGCGTCTCTGCGTCTCAGAGTCTCTGCGTCTCAGAGTCTCTGCGTCTCTGCGTCTCAGAGTCTCTGCGTCTCTGCGTCTCAGAGTCTCTGCGTCTCAGAGTCTCTGCGTCTCTGCGTCTCAGAGTCTCTGCGTCTCAGAGTCTCTGCGTCTCAGAGTCTCTGCGTCTCTGCGTCTCAGAGTCTCTGCGTCTCAGAGTCTCTGCGTCTCTGCGTCTCTGCGTCTCAGAGTCTCTGCGTCTCTGCGTCTCAGAGTCTCTGCGTCTCAGAGTCTCTGCGTCTCTGCGTCTCAGAGTCTCTGCGTCTCAGAGTCTCTGCGTCTCTGCGTCTCAGAGTCTCTGCGTCTCTG
Source organism: Carcharhinus amblyrhynchos (assembly GCF_965287045.1). Lineage (NCBI taxonomy): Eukaryota > Metazoa > Chordata > Chondrichthyes > Carcharhiniformes > Carcharhinidae > Carcharhinus > Carcharhinus amblyrhynchos. Next base: position 73,144 of record NW_027649982.1, read on the forward strand.
CGTCTCAGAGTCTCTGCGTCTCAGAGTCTCTGCGTCTCAGAGTCTCTGCGTCTCTGCGTCTCAGAGTCTCTGCGTCTCAGAGTCTCTGCGTCTCAGAGTCTCTGCGTCTCAGAGTCTCTGCGTCTCTGCGTCTCAGAGTCTCTGCGTCTCAGAGTCTCTGCGTCTCTGCGTCTCTGCGTCTCAGAGTCTCTGCGTCTCTGCGTCTCAGAGTCTCTGCGTCTCAGAGTCTCTGCGTCTCTGCGTCTCAGAGTCTCTGCGTCTCTGCGTCTCAGAGTCTCTGCGTCTCAGAGTCTCTGCGTCTCAGAGTCTCTGCGTCTCTGCGTCTCTGCGTCTCAGAGTCTCTGCGTCTCTGCGTCTCAGAGTCTCTGCGTCTCAGAGTCTCTGCGTCTCTGCGTCTCAGAGTCTCTGCGTCTCAGAGTCTCTGCGTCTCTGCGTCTCTGCGTCTCAGAGTCTCTGCGTCTCAGAGTCTCTGCGTCTCAGAGTCTCTGCGTCTCTGCGTCTCAGAGTCTCTGCGTCTCTGCGTCTCAGAGTCTCAGAGTCTCTGCGTCTCTGTGTCTCTGCGTCTCTGCGTCTCTGCGTCTCTGCGTCTCAGACTCTCTGCGTCTCTGCGTCTCAGAGTCTCTGCGTCTCTGCGTCTCAGAGTCTCTGCGTCTCAGAGTCTCTGCGTCTCTGCGTCTCAGAGTCTCTGCGTCTCAGAGTCTCTGCGTCTCTGCGTCTCTGCGTCTCAGAGTCTCTGCGTCTCAGAGTCTCTGCGTCTCAGAGTCTCTGCGTCTCTGCGTCTCTGCGTCTCAGAGTCTCTGCGTCTCTGCGTCTCTGCGTCTCAGAGTCTCTACGTCTCAGAGTCTCTGCGTCTCTGCGTCTCTGCGTCTCAGAGTCTCTGCGTCTCAGAGTCTCTGCGTCTCAGAGTCTCTGCATCTCTGCGTCTCTGCGTCTCAGAGTCTCTGCGTCTCTGCGTCTCAGAGTCTCTGCGTCTCAGAGTCTCTGCGTCTCAGAGTCTCTGCGTCTCTGCGTCTCTGCGTCTCAGAGTCTCTGCGTCTCTGCGTCTCTGCGTCTCAGAGTCTCTGCGTCTCAGAGTCTCTGCGTCTCTGCGTCTCTGCGTCTCTGCGTCTCAGAGTCTCTGCGTCTCAGAGTCTCTGCGTCTCAGAGTCTCTGCGTCTCAGAGTCTCTGCGTCTCTGCGTGTCAGAGTCTCTGCGTCTCTGCGTCTCAGAGTCTCAGAGTCTCTGCGTCTCAGTGTCTCTGCGTCTCAGAGTCTCTGCGTCTCAGAGTCCCTGCGTCTCTGCGCCTCAGAGTCTCTGTGTCTCTGCGTCTCAGAGTCTCTGCGTCTCTGCGTTTCTGCGTCTCTGCGCCTCAGAGTCTCTGCGTCTCTGCGTCTCTGCGTCTCTGCGTCTCTGCGCCTCAGAGTCTCTGCGTCTCAGAGTCTCTGCGTCTCTGCGCCTCAGAGTCTCTGTGTCACTGCGTCTCAGAGTCTCTGCGTCTCTGCGTTTCTGCGTCTCTGCGCCTCAGAGTCTCTGCGTCTCTGCGTCTCTGCGTCTCTGCGCCTCAGAGTCTCTGCGTCTCAGAGTCTCTGCGTCTCAGAGTCTCTGCGTCTCAGAGTCTCTGCGTCTCAGAGTCTTTGCGTCTCAGAGTCTCTGCGTCTCTGCGTCTCAGAGTCTCTGCGTCTCAGCGACTCAGAGTCTCTGCGTCTCAGCGTCTCAGCGTCTCTGCATCTCAGAGTCTCTGCGTCTCAGAGTCTCAAAGTCACAGAGTCACTGCATCTCTGCGTCTCTGCGTCTCAGAGTCTCTGCGTCTCAGAGTCTCTGAGTCTCTGCGTCTCTGCGTCTCAGAGTCTCTGCATCTCAGAGTCTCTGCGTCTCTGCGTCTCAGAGTCTCTGCGTCTCAGAGTCTCTGCGTCTCTGCGTCTCAGAGTCTCTGCGTCTCTGCGTCTCAGAGTCTCTGCGTCTCTGCGTCTCAGAGTCTCTGCGTCTCTGCGTCTCAGAGTCTCTGCGTCTCTGCGTCTCAGAGTCTCTGGGTCTCTGCGTCTCTGCGTCTCAGAGTCTCTGCGTCTCAGCGTCTCTGCGTCTCAGAGTCTCTGCGTCTCTGCGTCTCAGAGTCTCTGCGTCTCTGCGTCTCAGAGTCTCTGCGTCTCTGCGTCTCAGAGTCTCTGCGTCTCTGCGTCTCAGAGTCTCAGTCTCTGCGTCTCTGCGTCTCAGAGTCTCTGCGTCTCAGCGACTCAGAGTCTCTGCGTCTCAGCGTCTCAGCGTCTCTGCATCTCAGAGTCTCTGCGTCTCAGAGTCTCAAAGTCACAGAGTCACTGCATCTCTGCGTCTCTGCGTCTCAGAGTCTCTGCGTCTCAGAGTCTCTGAGTCTCTGCGTCTCTGCGTCTCAGAGTCTCTGCGTCTCAGAGTCTCTGAGTCTCTGCGTCTCTGCGTCTCAGAGTCTCTGCGTCTCAGAGTCTCTGCGTCTCTGCGTCTCAGAGTCTCTGCGTCTCAGAGTCTCTGCGTCTCTGCGTCTCAGAGTCTCTGCGTCTCAGAGTCTCTGCGTCTCTGCGTCTCTGCGTCACTGCAACTCAGAGTCTCTGCGTCTCAGCGTCTCTGCGTCTCTCCGTCTCAGAGTCTCAAAGTCACAGAGTCACTGCGTCTCTGCGTCTCAGCGACTCAGAGTCTCAGCGTCTCAGCGTCTCAGCGTCTCTCCGTCTCAGAGTCTCTGCGTTTCTGCGTCTCTGCGTCTCAGAGTCTCTGCGTCTCAGAGTCACTGCGTCTCTGCGTCTCTGCGTCTCAGCGACTCAGAGTCTCTGCATCTCAGAGTCTCTGCGTCTCAGAGTCTCAAAGTCACAGAGTCACTGCGTCTCTGCGTCTCTGCGTCTCAGAGTCTCTGCGTTTCTGCGTCTCTGCGTCTCAGAGTCTCTGCGTCTCTGCGTCTCAGAGTCTCTGCGTCTCTGCATCTCTGCGTCTCAGAGTCTCTGCGTCTCTGCGTCTCAGAGTCTCTGCGTCTCTGCGTCTCTGCGTCTCAGAGTCTCTGCGTCTCTGCGTCTCTGCGTCTCAGAGTCTCTGCGTCTCTGTGTCTCTGCGTCTCTGCGTCTCTGCGTCTCAGAGTCTCTGCGTCTCTGCGTCTCAGAGTCTCTGCGTCTCTGCGTCTCTGCGTCTCAGAGTCTCTGCGTCTCAGAGTCTCTGCGTCTCTGCGTCTTAGAGTCTCTGCGTCTCTGCGTCTCAGAGTCTCTGCGTCTCAGAGTCCCTGCGTCTCTGCGTCTCAGAGTCTCTGCGTGTCTGCGTCTCAGAGTCTCAGAGTCTCTGCGTCTCTGCGTCTCAGAGTCTCTGCGTCTCTGCGTCTCAGAGTCCCTGCGTCTCCGTGTCTCTGCGTCTCTGCGTCTCTGCGTCTCAGAGTCTCTGCGTCTCTGCGTCTCTGCGTCTCCGTGTCTCTGCGTCTCTGCGTCTCTGCGTCTCAGAGTCTCTGCGTCTCTGCGTCTCAGAGTCTCTGCGTCTCTGCGTCTCAGAGTCTCTGCGTCTCTGCGTCTCAGAGTCTCAGAGTCTCTGCGTCTCAGAGTCTCTGCGTCTCTGCGTCTCTGCGTCTCTGTGTCTCTGCGTCTCTGCGCCTCAGAGTCTCTACGTCTCAGAGTCTCTGCGTCTCAGAGTCTCTGCGTCTCAGAGTCTCTGCGTCTCAGAGTCTCTGCGTCTCTGCGTCTCAGAGTCTCTGCGTCTCTGCGTCTCAGAGTCTCTGCGTCTCAGAGTCTCTGCGTCTCAGAGTCTCTGCGTCTCTGCGTCTCAGAGTCTCTGCGTCTCAGAGTCTCTGCGTCTCTGCGTCTCAGAGTCTCTGCGTCTCTGCGTCTCAGAGTCTCTGCGTCTCTGCGTCTCAGAGTCTCTGCGTCTCAGAGTCTCTGCGTCTCAGAGTCTCTGCGTCTCAGAGTCTCTGCGTCTCAGAGTCTCTGCGTCTCAGAGTCTCTGCGTCTCTGCGTCTCAGAGTCTCTGCGTCTCTGCGTCTCAGAGTCTCTGCGTCTCAGAGTCTCTGCGTCTCAGAGTCTCTGCGTCTCTGCGTCTCAGAGTCTCTGCGTCTCAGAGTCTCTGCGTCTCTGCGTCTCAGAGTCTCTGCGTCTCTGCGTCTCAGAGTCTCTGCGTCTCAGAGTCTCTGCGTCTCTGCGTCTCAGAGTCTCTGCGTCTCAGAGTCTCTGCGTCTCTGCGTCTCTGCGTCTCAGAGTCTCTGCGTCTCTGCGTCTCAGAGTCTCTGCGTCTCAGAGTCTCTGCGTCTCTGCGTCTCTGCGTCTCAGAGTCTCTGCGTCTCTGCGTCTCAGAGTCTCTGCGTCTCAGAGTCTCTGCGTCTCTGCGTCTCAGAGTCTCTGCGTCTCAGAGTCTCTGCGTCTCTGCGTCTCTGCGTCTCAGAGTCTCTGCGTCTCAGAGTCTCTGCGTCTCAGAGTCTCTGCGTCTCTGCGTCTCAGAGTCTCTGCGTCTCTGCGTCTCAGAGTCTCAGAGTCTCTGCGTCTCTGTGTCTCTGCGTCTCTGCGTCTCTGCGTCTCTGCGTCTCAGACTCTCTGCGTCTCTGCGTCTCAGAGTCTCTGCGTCTCTGCGTCTCAGAGTCTCTGCGTCTCAGAGTCTCTGCGTCTCTGCGTCTCAGAGTCTCTGCGTCTCAGAGTCTCTGCGTCTCTGCGTCTCTGCGTCTCAGAGTCTCTGCGTCTCAGAGTCTCTGCGTCTCAGAGTCTCTGCGTCTCTGCGTCTCTGCGTCTCAGAGTCTCTGCGTCTCTGCGTCTCTGCGTCTCAGAGTCTCTACGTCTCAGAGTCTCTGCGTCTCAGCGTCTCTGCGTCTCAGAGTCTCTGCGTCTCAGAGTCTCTGCGTCTCAGAGTCTCTGCATCTCTGCGTCTCTGCGTCTCAGAGTCTCTGCGTCTCTGCGTCTCAGAGTCTCTGCGTCTCAGAGTCTCTGCGTCTCAGAGTCTCTGCGTCTCTGCGTCTCTGCGTCTCAGAGTCTCTGCGTCTCTGCGTCTCTGCGTCTCAGAGTCTCTGCGTCTCAGAGTCTCTGCGTCTCTGCGTCTCTGCGTCTCTGCGTCTCAGAGTCTCTGCGTCTCAGAGTCTCTGCGTCTCAGAGTCTCTGCGTCTCAGAGTCTCTGCGTCTCTGCGTGTCAGAGTCTCTGCGTCTCTGCGTCTCAGAGTCTCAGAGTCTCTGCGTCTCAGTGTCTCTGCGTCTCAGAGTCTCTGCGTCTCAGAGTCTCTGCGTCTCTGCGCCTCAGAGTCTCTGTGTCACTGCGTCTCAGAGTCTCTGCGTCTCTGCGTTTCTGCGTCTCTGCGCCTCAGAGTCTCTGCGTCTCTGCGTCTCTGCGTCTCTGCGCCTCAGAGTCTCTGCGTCTCAGAGTCTCTGCGTCTCTGCGCCTCAGAGTCTCTGTGTCACTGCGTCTCAGAGTCTCTGCGTCTCTGCGTTTCTGCGTCTCTGCGCCTCAGAGTCTCTGCGTCTCTGCGTCTCTGCGTCTCTGCGCCTCAGAGTCTCTGCGTCTCAGAGTCTCTGCGTCTCAGAGTCTCTGCGTCTCAGAGTCTTTGCGTCTCAGAGTCTCTGCGTCTCTGCGTCTCAGAGTCTCTGCGTCTCAGCGACTCAGAGTCTCTGCGTCTCAGCGTCTCAGCGTCTCTGCATCTCAGAGTCTCTGCGTCTCAGAGTCTCAAAGTCACAGAGTCACTGCATCTCTGCGTCTCTGCGTCTCAGAGTCTCTGCGTCTCAGAGTCTCTGAGTCTCTGCGTCTCTGCGTCTCAGAGTCTCTGCATCTCAGAGTCTCTGCGTCTCTGCGTCTCAGAGTCTCTGCGTCTCAGAGTCTCTGGTCTCTGCGTCTCAGAGTCTCTGCGTCTCTGCGTCTCAGAGTCTCTGCGTCTCTGCGTCTCAGAGTCTCTGCGTCTCTGCGTCTCAGAGTCTCTGCGTCTCTGCGTCTCAGAGTCTCTGGGTCTCTGGCGTCTCTGCGTCTCAGAGTCTCTGCGTCTCAGCGTCTCTGCGTCTCTGCGTCTCAGAGTCTCTGCGTCTCTGCGTCTCAGAGTCTCTGCGTCTCTGCGTCTCAGAGTCTCTGCGTCTCTGCGTCTCAGAGTCTCTGCGTCTCTGCGTCTCAGAGTCTCAGTCTCTGCGTCTCTGCGTCTCAGAGTCTCTGCGTCTCAGCGACTCAGCGACTCAGAGTCTCTGCGTCTCAGCGTCTCAGCGTCTCTGCATCTCAGAGTCTCTGCGTCTCAGAGTCTCAAAGTCACAGAGTCACTGCATCTCTGCGTCTCTGCGTCTCAGAGTCTCTGCGTCTCAGAGTCTCTGAGTCTCTGCGTCTCTGCGTCTCAGAGTCTCTGCGTCTCAGAGTCTCTGAGTCTCTGCGTCTCTGCGTCTCAGAGTCTCTGCGTCTCAGAGTCTCTGCGTCTCAGAGTCTCTGCGTCTCTGCGTCTCAGAGTCTCTGCGTCTCAGAGTCTCTGCGTCTCTGCGTCTCAGAGTCTCTGCGTCTCAGAGTCTCTGCGTCTCTGCGTCTCTGCGTCACTGCAACTCAGAGTCTCTGCGTCTCAGCGTCTCTGCGTCTCTCCGTCTCAGAGTCTCAAAGTCACAGAGTCACTGCGTCTCTGCGTCTCAGCGACTCAGCGTCTCAGCGTCTCAGCGTCTCAGCGTCTCAGCGTCTCTCCGTCTCAGAGTCTCTGCGTTTCTGCGTCTCTGCGTCTCAGAGTCTCTGCGTCTCAGAGTCTCTGCGTCTCTGCGTCTCTGCGTCTCAGCGACTCAGAGTCTCTGCATCTCAGAGTCTCTGCGTCTCAGAGTCTCAAAGTCACAGAGTCACTGCGTCTCTGCGTCTCTGCGTCTCAGAGTCTCTGCGTTTCTGCGTCTCTGCGTCTCAGAGTCTCTGCGTCTCTGCGTCTCTGCGTCTCAGAGTCTCTGCGTCTCTGCATCTCTGCGTCTCAGAGTCTCTGCGTCTCTGCGTCTCAGAGTCTCTGCGTCTCTGCGTCTCTGCGTCTCAGAGTCTCTGCGTCTCTGCGTCTCTGCGTCTCAGAGTCTCTGCGTCTCTGTGTCTCTGCGTCTCTGCGTCTCTGCGTCTCAGAGTCTCTGCGTCTCTGCGTCTCAGAGTCTCTGCGTCTCTGCGTCTCTGCGTCTCAGAGTCTCTGCGTCTCTGTGTCTCTGCGTCTCTGCGTCTTAGAGTCTCTGCGTCTCTGCGTCTCAGAGTCTCTGCGTCTCAGAGTCCCTGCGTCTCTGCGTCTCAGAGTCTCTGCGTGTCTGCGTCTCAGAGTCTCAGAGTCTCTGCGTCTCTGCGTCTCAGAGTCTCTGCGTCTCTGCGTCTCAGAGTCCCTGCGTCTCCGTGTCTCTGCGTCTCTGCGTCTCTGCGTCTCAGAGTCTCTGCGTCTCTGCGTCTCTGCGTCTCTGCGTCTCCGTGTCTCTGCGTCTCTGCGTCTCTGCGTCTCAGAGTCTCTGCGTCTCTGCGTCTCTGCGTCTCAGAGTCTCTGCGTCTCTGCGTCTCAGAGTCTCTGCGTCTCTGCGTCTCAGAGTCTCAGAGTCTCTGCGTCTCAGAGTCTCTGCGTCTCTGCGTCTCTGTGTCTCTGCGTCTCTGCGCCTCAGAGTCTCTACGTCTCAGAGTCTCTGCGTCTCAGAGTCTCTGCGTCTCAGAGTCTCTGCGTCTCAGAGTCTCTGCGTCTCTGCGTCTCAGAGTCTCTGCGTCTCTGCGTCTCAGAGTCTCTGCGTCTCAGAGTCTCTGCGTCTCAGAGTCTCTGCGTCTCTGCGTCTCAGAGTCTCTGCGTCTCAGAGTCTCTGCGTCTCTGCGTCTCAGAGTCTCTGCGTCTCTGCGTCTCAGAGTCTCTGCGTCTCAGAGTCTCTGCGTCTCTGCGTCTCAGAGTCTCTGCGTCTCAGAGTCTCTGCGTCTCAGAGTCTCTGCGTCTCAGAGTCTCTGCGTCTCTGCGTCTCAGAGTCTCTGCGTCTCAGAGTCTCTGCGTCTCTGCGTCTCTGCGTCTCAGAGTCTCTGCGTCTCTGCGTCTCAGAGTCTCTGCGTCTCAGAGTCTCTGCGTCTCTGCGTCTCAGAGTCTCTGCGTCTCAGAGTCTCTGCGTCTCTGCGTCTCAGAGTCTCTGCGTCTCTGCGTCTCAGAGTCTCAGAGTCTCTGCGTCTCTGTGTCTCTGCGTCTCTGCGTCTCTGCGTCTCAGACTCTCTGCGTCTCTGCGTCTCAGAGTCTCTGCGTCTCTGCGTCTCAGAGTCTCTGCGTCTCAGAGTCTCTGCGTCTCTGCGTCTCAGAGTCTCTGCGTCTCAGAGTCTCTGCGTCTCTGCGTCTCTGCGTCTCAGAGTCTCTGCGTCTCAGAGTCTCTGCGTCTCAGAGTCTCTGCGTCTCTGCGTCTCTGCGTCTCAGAGTCTCTGCGTCTCTGCGTCTCTGCGTCTCAGAGTCTCTACGTCTCAGAGTCTCTGCGTCTCTGCGTCTCTGCGTCTCAGAGTCTCTGCGTCTCAGAGTCTCTGCGTCTCAGAGTCTCTGCATCTCTGCGTCTCTGCGTCTCAGAGTCTCTGCGTCTCTGCGTCTCAGAGTCTCTGCGTCTCAGAGTCTCTGCGTCTCAGAGTCTCTGCGTCTCTGCGTCTCTGCGTCTCAGAGTCTCTGCGTCTCTGCGTCTCTGCGTCTCAGAGTCTCTGCGTCTCAGAGTCTCTGCGTCTCTGCGTCTCTGCGTCTCTGCGTCTCAGAGTCTCTGCGTCTCAGAGTCTCTGCGTCTCAGAGTCTCTGCGTCTCAGAGTCTCTGCGTCTCTGCGTGTCAGAGTCTCTGCGTCTCTGCGTCTCAGAGTCTCAGAGTCTCTGCGTCTCAGTGTCTCTGCGTCTCAGAGTCTCTGCGTCTCAGAGTCTCTGCGTCTCTGCGCCTCAGAGTCTCTGTGTCACTGCGTCTCAGAGTCTCTGCGTCTCTGCGTTTCTGCGTCTCTGCGCCTCAGAGTCTCTGCGTCTCTGCGTCTCTGCGTCTCTGCGTCTCTGCGCCTCAGAGTCTCTGCGTCTCAGAGTCTCTGCGTCTCTGCGCCTCAGAGTCTCTGTGTCACTGCGTCTCAGAGTCTCTGCGTCTCTGCGTTTCTGCGTCTCTGCGCCTCAGAGTCTCTGCGTCTCTGCGTCTCTGCGTCTCTGCGCCTCAGAGTCTCTGCGTCTCAGAGTCTCTGCGTCTCAGAGTCTCTGCGTCTCAGAGTCTTTGCGTCTCAGAGTCTCTGCGTCTCTGCGTCTCAGAGTCTCTGCGTCTCAGCGACTCAGAGTCTCTGCGTCTCAGCGTCTCAGCGTCTCTGCATCTCAGAGTCTCTGCGTCTCAGAGTCTCAAAGTCACAGAGTCACTGCATCTCTGCGTCTCTGCGTCTCAGAGTCTCTGCGTCTCAGAGTCTCTGAGTCTCTGCGTCTCTGCGTCTCAGAGTCTCTGCATCTCAGAGTCTCTGCGTCTCTGCGTCTCAGAGTCTCTGCGTCTCAGAGTCTCTGCGTCTCTGCGTCTCAGAGTCTCTGCGTCTCTGCGTCTCAGAGTCTCTGCGTCTCTGCGTCTCAGAGTCTCTGCGTCTCTGCGTCTCAGAGTCTCTGCGTCTCTGCGTCTCAGAGTCTCTGGGTCTCTGCGTCTCTGCGTCTCAGAGTCTCTGCGTCTCAGCGTCTCTGCGTCTCTGCGTCTCAGAGTCTCTGCGTCTCTGCGTCTCAGAGTCTCTGCGTCTCTGCGTCTCAGAGTCTCTGCGTCTCTGCGTCTCAGAGTCTCTGCGTCTCTGCGTCTCAGAGTCTCAGTCTCTGCGTCTCTGCGTCTCAGAGTCTCTGCGTCTCAGCGACTCAGAGTCTCTGCGTCTCAGCGTCTCAGCGTCTCTGCATCTCAGAGTCTCTGCGTCTCAGAGTCTCAAAGTCACAGAGTCACTGCATCTCTGCGTCTCTGCGTCTCAGAGTCTCTGCGTCTCAGAGTCTCTGAGTCTCTGCGTCTCTGCGTCTCAGAGTCTCTGCGTCTCAGAGTCTCTGAGTCTCTGCGTCTCTGCGTCTCAGAGTCTCTGCGTCTCAGAGTCTCTGCGTCTCTGCGTCTCAGAGTCTCTGCGTCTCAGAGTCTCTGCGTCTCTGCGTCTCAGAGTCTCTGCGTCTCAGAGTCTCTGCGTCTCTGCGTCTCTGCGTCACTGCAACTCAGAGTCTCTGCGTCTCAGCGTCTCTGCGTCTCTCCGTCTCAGAGTCTCAAAGTCACAGAGTCACTGCGTCTCTGCGTCTCAGCGACTCAGAGTCTCAGCGTCTCAGCGTCTCAGCGTCTCAGCGTCTCAGCGTCTCTCCGTCTCAGAGTCTCTGCGTTTCTGCGTCTCTGCGTCTCAGAGTCTCTGCGTCTCAGAGTCTCTGCGTCTCTGCGTCTCAGCGACTCAGAGTCTCTGCATCTCAGAGTCTCTGCGTCTCAGAGTCTCAAAGTCACAGAGTCACTGCGTCTCTGCGTCTCTGCGTCTCAGAGTCTCTGCGTTTCTGCGTCTCTGCGTCTCAGAGTCTCTGCGTCTCTGCGTCTCTGCGTCTCAGAGTCTCTGCGTCTCTGCATCTCTGCGTCTCAGAGTCTCTGCGTCTCTGCGTCTCAGAGTCTCTGCGTCTCTGCGTCTCTGCGTCTCAGAGTCTCTGCGTCTCTGCGTCTCTGCGTCTCAGAGTCTCTGCGTCTCTGTGTCTCTGCGTCTCTGCGTCTCTGCGTCTCAGAGTCTCTGCGTCTCTGCGTCTCAGAGTCTCTGCGTCTCTGCGTCTCTGCGTCTCAGAGTCTCTGCGTCTCTGTGTCTCTGCGTCTCTGCGTCTTAGAGTCTCTGCGTCTCTGCGTCTCAGAGTCTCTGCGTCTCAGAGTCCCTGCGTCTCTGCGTCTCAGAGTCTCTGCGTGTCTGCGTCTCAGAGTCTCAGAGTCTCTGCGTCTCTGCGTCTCAGAGTCTCTGCGTCTCTGCGTCTCAGAGTCCCTGCGTCTCCGTGTCTCTGCGTCTCTGCGTCTCTGCGTCTCAGAGTCTCTGCGTCTCTGCGTCTCTGCGTCTCCGTGTCTCTGCGTCTCTGCGTCTCTGCGTCTCAGAGTCTCTGCGTCTCTGCGTCTCTGCGTCTCAGAGTCTCTGCGTCTCTGCGTCTCAGAGTCTCTGCGTCTCTGCGTCTCAGAGTCTCAGAGTCTCTGCGTCTCAGAGTCTCTGCGTCTCTGCGTCTCTGTGTCTCTGCGTCTCTGCGCCTCAGAGTCTCTACGTCTCAGAGTCTCTGCGTCTCAGAGTCTCTGCGTCTCAGAGTCTCTGCGTCTCAGAGTCTCTGCGTCTCTGCGTCTCAGAGTCTCTGCGTCTCTGCGTCTCAGAGTCTCTGCGTCTCAGAGTCTCTGCGTCTCAGAGTCTCTGCGTCTCTGCGTCTCAGAGTCTCTGCGTCTCAGAGTCTCTGCGTCTCTGCGTCTCAGAGTCTCTGCGTCTCTGCGTCTCAGAGTCTCTGCGTCTCAGAGTCTCTGCGTCTCTGCGTCTCAGAGTCTCTGCGTCTCAGAGTCTCTGCGTCTCAGAGTCTCTGCGTCTCAGAGTCTCTGCGTCTCTGCGTCTCAGAGTCTCTGCGTCTCAGAGTCTCTGCGTCTCTGCGTCTCTGCGTCTCAGAGTCTCTGCGTCTCTGCGTCTCAGAGTCTCTGCGTCTCAGAGTCTCTGCGTCTCTGCGTCTCAGAGTCTCTGCGTCTCAGAGTCTCTGCGTCTCTGCGTCTCTGCGTCTCAGAGTCTCTGCGTCTCAGAGTCTCTGCGTCTCAGAGTCTCTGCGTCTCTGCGTCTCAGAGTCTCTGCGTCTCTGCGTCTCAGAGTCTCAGAGTCTCTGCGTCTCTGTGTCTCTGCGTCTCTGCGTCTCTGCGTCTCTGCGTCTCAGACTCTCTGCGTCTCTGCGTCTCAGAGTCTCTGCGTCTCTGCGTCTCAGAGTCTCTGCGTCTCAGAGTCTCTGCGTCTCTGCGTCTCAGAGTCTCTGCGTCTCAGAGTCTCTGCGTCTCTGCGTCTCTGCGTCTCAGAGTCTCTGCGTCTCAGAGTCTCTGCGTCTCAGAGTCTCTGCGTCTCTGCGTCTCTGCGTCTCAGAGTCTCTGCGTCTCTGCGTCTCTGCGTCTCAGAGTCTCTACGTCTCAGAGTCTCTGCGTCTCTGCGTCTCTGCGTCTCAGAGTCTCTGCGTCTCAGAGTCTCTGCGTCTCAGAGTCTCTGCATCTCTGCGTCTCTGCGTCTCAGAGTCTCTGCGTCTCTGCGTCTCAGAGTCTCTGCGTCTCAGAGTCTCTGCGTCTCAGAGTCTCTGCGTCTCTGCGTCTCTGCGTCTCAGAGTCTCTGCGTCTCTGCGTCTCTGCGTCTCAGAGTCTCTGCGTCTCAGAGTCTCTGCGTCTCTGCGTCTCTGCGTCTCTGCGTCTCAGAGTCTCTGCGTCTCAGAGTCTCTGCGTCTCAGAGTCTCTGCGTCTCAGAGTCTCTGCGTCTCTGCGTGTCAGAGTCTCTGCGTCTCTGCGTCTCAGAGTCTCAGAGTCTCTGCGTCTCAGTGTCTCTGCGTCTCAGAGTCTCTGCGTCTCAGAGTCTCTGCGTCTCTGCGCCTCAGAGTCTCTGTGTCACTGCGTCTCAGAGTCTCTGCGTCTCTGCGTTTCTGCGTCTCTGCGCCTCAGAGTCTCTGCGTCTCTGCGTCTCTGCGTCTCTGCGTCTCTGCGCCTCAGAGTCTCTGCGTCTCAGAGTCTCTGCGTCTCTGCGCCTCAGAGTCTCTGTGTCACTGCGTCTCAGAGTCTCTGCGTCTCTGCGTTTCTGCGTCTCTGCGCCTCAGAGTCTCTGCGTCTCTGCGTCTCTGCGTCTCTGCGCCTCAGAGTCTCTGCGTCTCAGAGTCTCTGCGTCTCAGAGTCTCTGCGTCTCAGAGTCTTTGCGTCTCAGAGTCTCTGCGTCTCTGCGTCTCAGAGTCTCTGCGTCTCAGCGACTCAGAGTCTCTGCGTCTCAGCGTCTCAGCGTCTCTGCATCTCAGAGTCTCTGCGTCTCAGAGTCTCAAAGTCACAGAGTCACTGCATCTCTGCGTCTCTGCGTCTCAGAGTCTCTGCGTCTCAGAGTCTCTGAGTCTCTGCGTCTCTGCGTCTCAGAGTCTCTGCATCTCAGAGTCTCTGCGTCTCTGCGTCTCAGAGTCTCTGCGTCTCAGAGTCTCTGCGTCTCTGCGTCTCAGAGTCTCTGCGTCTCTGCGTCTCAGAGTCTCTGCGTCTCTGCGTCTCAGAGTCTCTGCGTCTCTGCGTCTCAGAGTCTCTGCGTCTCTGCGTCTCAGAGTCTCTGGGTCTCTGCGTCTCTGCGTCTCAGAGTCTCTGCGTCTCAGCGTCTCTGCGTCTCTGCGTCTCAGAGTCTCTGCGTCTCTGCGTCTCAGAGTCTCTGCGTCTCTGCGTCTCAGAGTCTCTGCGTCTCTGCGTCTCAGAGTCTCTGCGTCTCTGCGTCTCAGAGTCTCAGTCTCTGCGTCTCTGCGTCTCAGAGTCTCTGCGTCTCAGCGACTCAGAGTCTCTGCGTCTCAGCGTCTCAGCGTCTCTGCATCTCAGAGTCTCTGCGTCTCAGAGTCTCAAAGTCACAGAGTCACTGCATCTCTGCGTCTCTGCGTCTCAGAGTCTCTGCGTCTCAGAGTCTCTGAGTCTCTGCGTCTCTGCGTCTCAGAGTCTCTGCGTCTCAGAGTCTCTGAGTCTCTGCGTCTCTGCGTCTCAGAGTCTCTGCGTCTCAGAGTCTCTGCGTCTCTGCGTCTCAGAGTCTCTGCGTCTCAGAGTCTCTGCGTCTCTGCGTCTCAGAGTCTCTGCGTCTCAGAGTCTCTGCGTCTCTGCGTCTCTGCGTCACTGCAACTCAGAGTCTCTGCGTCTCAGCGTCTCTGCGTCTCTCCGTCTCAGAGTCTCAAAGTCACAGAGTCACTGCGTCTCTGCGTCTCAGCGACTCAGAGTCTCAGCGTCTCAGCGTCTCAGCGTCTCAGCGTCTCTCCGTCTCAGAGTCTCTGCGTTTCTGCGTCTCTGCGTCTCAGAGTCTCTGCGTCTCAGAGTCTCTGCGTCTCAGAGTCTCTGCGTCTCTGCGTCTCTGCGTCTCAGCGACTCAGAGTCTCTGCATCTCAGAGTCTCTGCGTCTCAGAGTCTCAAAGTCACAGAGTCACTGCGTCTCTGCGTCTCTGCGTCTCAGAGTCTCTGCGTTTCTGCGTCTCTGCGTCTCAGAGTCTCTGCGTCTCTGCGTCTCTGCGTCTCAGAGTCTCTGCGTCTCTGCATCTCTGCGTCTCAGAGTCTCTGCGTCTCTGCGTCTCAGAGTCTCTGCGTCTCTGCGTCTCTGCGTCTCAGAGTCTCTGCGTCTCTGCGTCTCTGCGTCTCAGAGTCTCTGCGTCTCTGCGTCTCAGAGTCTCTGCGTCTCTGCGTCTCTGCGTCTCAGAGTCTCTGCGTCTCTGCGTCTCTGCGTCTCAGAGTCTCTGCGTCTCTGCGTCTCAGAGTCTCTGCGTCTCTGCGTCTCAGAGTCGCTGCGTCTCTGCGTCTCAGAGTCTCTGCGTCTCTGCGTCTCAGAGTCTCTGCGTCTCTGCGTCTCTGCGTCTCAGAGTCTCTGCGTCTCAGAGTCTCTGCGTCTCTGCGTCTCAGAGTCTCTGCGTCTCTGCGTCTCTGCCTCTCAGAGTCTCTGCGTCTCAGAGTCTCTGCACTCTGCGTCTCAGAGTCTCTGCGTCTCTGCGTCTCAGAGTCTCTGCGTCTCTGCGTCTCAGAGTCTCTGCGTCTCTGCGTCTCAGAGTCTCAGAGTCTCTGCGTCTCAGAGTCTCTGCGTCTCTGCGTCTCTGCGCCTCAGAGTCTCTGCGTCTCAGAGTCTCTGCGTCTCAGAGTCTCTGCGTCTCAGAGTCTCTGCGTCTCAGAGTCTCTGCGTCTCTGTGTCTCTGCGTCTCTGCGTCTCAGAGTCTCTGCGTCTCAGAGTCTCTGCGTCTCTGCGTCTCAGAGTCTCTGCGTCTCCGTGTCTCTGCGTCTCAGAGTCTCTGCGTCTCTGCGTCTCTGCGTCTCAGAGTCTCTGCGTCTCAGAGTCTCTGCGTCTCAGAGTCTCTGCGTCTCTGCGCCTCAGAGTCTCTGCTTCTCTGCGTCTCAGAGTCTCTGCGTCTCTGCGTCTCTGCGTCTCAGAGTCTCTGTGTCACTGCGTCTCAGAGTCTCTGCGTCACTGCGTCTCAGAGTCTCTGCGTCTCAGATTCTCTGCGTCTCAGAGTCTCTGCGTCTCAGAGTCTCTGCGTCTCTGCGTCTCAGAGTCCCTGCGTCTCCGTGTCTCTGCGTCTCTGCGTCTCTGCGTCTCAGAGTCTCTGCGTCTCTGCGTCTCTGCGTCTCCGTGTCTCTGCGTCTCTGCGTCTCTGCGTCTCAGAGTCTCTGCGCCTCTGCGTCTCAGAGTCTCTGCGTCTCTGCGTCTCAGAGTCTCTGCGTCTCTGCGTCTCAGAGTCTCAGAGTCTCTGCGTCTCAGAGTCTCTGCGTCTCTGCGTCTCTGTGTCTCTGCGTCTCTGCGCCTCAGAGTCTCTGCGTCTCAGAGTCTCTGCGTCTCAGAGTCTCTGCGTCTCAGAGTCTCTGCGTCTCTGCGTCTCAGATTCTCTGCGTCTCTGCGTCTCAGCGTCTCTGCGTCTCAGAGTCTCTGCGTCTCAGAGTCTCTGCGTCTCTGCGTCTCAGAGTCTCTGCGTCTCAGAGTCTCTGCGTCTCTGCGTCTCTGCGTCTCAGAGTCTCTGCGTCTCTGCGTCTCAGAGTCTCTGCGTCTCAGAGTCTCTGCGTCTCTGCGTCTCAGAGTCTCTGCGTCTCTGCGTCTCAGAGTCTCTGCGTCTCAGAGTCTCTGCGTCTCTGCGTCTCAGAGTCTCTGCGTCTCAGAGTCTCTGCGTCTCTGCGTCTCAGAGTCTCTGCGTCTCTGCGTCTCAGAGTCTCTGCGTCTCAGAGTCTCTGCGTCTCTGCGTCTCAGAGTCTCTGCGTCTCAGAGTCTCTGCGTCTCTGCGTCTCTGCGTCTCAGAGTCTCTGCGTCTCAGAGTCTCTGCGTCTCAGAGTCTCTGCGTCTCTGCGTCTCTGCGTCTCAGAGTCTCTGCGTCTCTGCGTCTCAGAGTCTCAGAGTCTCTGCGTCTCTGTGTCTCTGCGTCTCTGCGTCTCAGACTCTGCGTCTCTGCGTCTCAGAGTCTCTGCGTCTCTGCGTCTCAGAGTCTCTGCGTCTCAGAGTCTCTGCGTCTCAGAGTCTCTGCGTCTCTGCGTCTCTGCGTCTCAGAGTCTCTGCGTCTCAGAGTCTCTGCGTCTCAGAGTCTCTGCGTCTCTGCGTCTCAGAGTCTCTGCGTCTCAGAGTCTCTGCGTCTCTGCGTCTCTGCGTCTCAGAGTCTCTGCGTCTCAGAGTCTCTGCGTCTCAGAGTCTCTGCGTCTCTGCGTCTCTGCGTCTCAGAGTCTCTGCGTCTCTGCGTCTCTGCGTCTCAGAGTCTCTACGTCTCAGAGTCTCTGCGTCTCTGCGTCTCTGCGTCTCAGAGTCTCTGCGTCTCAGAGTCTCTGCGTCTCAGAGTCTCTGCATCTCTGCGTCTCTGCGTCTCAGAGTCTCTGCGTCTCTGCGTCTCAGAGTCTCTGCGTCTCAGAGTCTCTGCGTCTCAGAGTCTCTGCGTCTCTGCGTCTCTGCGTCTCAGAGTCTCAGAGTCTCTGCGTCTCTGCGTCTCTGCGTCTCAGAGTCTCTGCGTCTCAGAGTCTCTGCGTCTCTGCGTCTCTGCGTCTCTGCGTCTCAGAGTCTCTGCGTCTCAGAGTCTCTGCGTCTCAGAGTCTCTGCGTCTCTGCGTGTCAGAGTCTCTGCGTCTCTGCGTCTCAGAGTCTCAGAGTCTCTGCGTCTCAGTGTCTCTGCGTCTCAGAGTCTCTGCGTCTCAGAGTCTCTGCGTCTCTGCGCCTCAGAGTCTCTGTGTCACTGCGTCTCAGAGTCTCTGCGTCTCTGCGTTTCTGCGTCTCTGCGCCTCAGAGTCTCTGCGTCTCTGCGTCTCTGCGTCTCTGCGTCTCTGCGCCTCAGAGTCTCTGCGTCTCAGAGTCTCTGCGTCTCTGCGCCTCAGAGTCTCTGTGTCACTGCGTCTCAGAGTCTCTGCGTCTCTGCGTTTCTGCGTCTCTGCGCCTCAGAGTCTCTGCGTCTCTGCGTCTCTGCGTCTCTGCGTCTCTGCGCCTCAGAGTCTCTGCGTCTCAGAGTCTCTGCGTCTCAGAGTCTCTGCGTCTCAGAGTCTTTGCGTCTCAGAGTCTCTGCGTCTCTGCGTCTCTGCGTCTCAGAGTCTCTGCGTCTCATCGTCTCTGCGTCTCAGAGTCTCTGCGTCTCAGAGTCTCTGCGTCTCTGCGTCTCAGAGTCTCTGCGTCTCTGCGTCTCTGCGTCTCAGAGTCTCTGCGTCTCTGTGTCTCTGCGTCTCTGCGTCTCTGCGTCTCAGACTCTCTGCGTCTCTGCGTCTCAGAGTCTCTGCGTCTCTGCGTCTCTGTGTCTCTGCGTCTCAGGGTCTCTGCGTCTCAGAGTCTCTGCGTCTCTGTGGCTCTGCGTCTCTGCGTCTCTGCGTCACAGAGTCTCTGCATCTCAGAGTCTCTGCATCTCAGCGTATCTGCGTCTCTCTGTCTCAGAGTCTCAAAGTCTCAGAGTCTCTGCGTCTCAGAGACTCTGCGTCTCTGCGTCTCAGAGTCTCTGCATCTCAGAGTCTCTACATCTCAGAGTCTCTGTGGCTCTGCGTCTCAGAGTCTCTGCGTCACAGAGTCTCTGCGTCTCTGCGTCTGTGCGTCTGTGCGTCTGTGCGTCTCTGCGTCTCAGCGTCTCAGCGTCTCAGAGTCTCAAAGTCACAGAGTCACTGCGTCTCTGCGTCTCTGCATCTCAGCGTCTCTGCGTCTCAACGACTCAGAGTCTCTGCGTCTCAGCGTCTCAGCGTCTCTGCAACTCAGAGTCTCTGCGTCTCAGAGTCTCTGCGTCTCTGCGTCTCAGAGTCTCTGCGTCTCTGCGTCTCAGAGTCTCTGCGTCTCTGCGTCTCAGAGTCTCGGCGTCTCTGCGTCTCTGCGTCTCTGCGTCTCAGAGTCTCTGCGTCTCAGAGTCTCTGCGTCTCAGAGTCTCTGCGTCTCAGAGTCTCTGCGTCTCAGAGTCTCTGTGTCTCTGCGTCTCTGCGTCTCTGCGTCTCAGAGTCTCTGCGTCTCTGCGTCTCAGAGTCTCTGCGTCTCAGAGTCTCTGCGTCTCTGCGTCTCAGAGTCTCTGCGTCTCTGCGTCTCAGAGTCTCTGCGTCTCAGAGTCTCTGCGTCTCAGAGTCTCTGCGTCTCAGAGTCTCTGCGTCTCAGAGTCTCTGCGTCTCTGCGTCTCAGAGTCTCTGCATCTCAGCGTCTCAGCATCTCTGCAACTCAGAGTCTCTGCGTCTCAGCGTCTCTGCGTCTCTCCGTCTCAGAGTCTCAAAGTCACAGAGTCACTGCGTCTCTGCGTCTCAGCGACTCAGAGTCTCTGCGTCTCAGCGTCTCAGCGTCTCTGCATCTCAGAGTCTCTGCGTCTCAGAGTCTCAAAGTCACAGAGTCACTGCGTCTCTGCGTCTCTGCGTCTCAGAGTCTCTGCGTCTCAGAGTCTCTGAGTCTCTGCGTCTCTGCGTCTCAGAGTCTCTGCGTCTCAGAGTCTCTGCGTCTCTGCGTCTCAGAGTCTCTGCGTCTCAGAGTCTCTGCGTCTCTGCGTCTCAGAGTCTCTGCGTCTCTGCGTCTCAGAGTCTCTGCGTCTCTGCGTCTCAGAGTCTCTGCGTCTCTGCGTCTCTGCGTCTCAGAGTCTCTGCGTCTCTGCGTCTCAGAGTCTCAGAGTCTCTGCGTCTCTGCGTCTCAGAGTCTCTGCGTCTCTGCGTCTCTGCGTCTCAGAGTCTCTGCGTCTCTGCGTCTCAGAGTCTCTGCGTCTCAGCGACTCAGAGTCTCTGCGTCTCAGCGTCTCTGCATCTCAGAGTCTCTGCGTCTCAGAGTCTCTGCATCTCTGCGTCTCTGCGTCTCTGCGTCTCAGAGTCTCTGCGTCTCTGCGTCTCAGAGTCTCTGCGTCTCTGCGTCTCAGAGTCTCAGTGTCTCTGCGTCTCAGAGTCTCTGCGTCTCAGAGTCTCTGCGTCTCTGCGTCTCAGAGTCTCTGCATCTCTGCGTCTCTGCGTCTCAGAGTCTCTGCGTGTCAGAGTCTCTGCGTCTCTGCGTCTCTGCGTCTCAGAGTCTCAGAGTCTCAGAGTCTCTGCGTCCCAGAGTCTCTGCGTCTCAGAGTCTCTGCGTCTCTGCGTCTCTGCGTCTCAGAGTCTCTGCGTCTCAGAGTCTCTGCGTCTCAGAGTCTCTGCGTCTCAGAGTCCCTGCGTCTCAGAGTCCCTGCGTCTCAGAGTCTCTGCGTCTCTGTGTCTCTGCGTCTCTGCGTCTCTGCGTCTCAGAGTCTCTGCGTCTCTGCGTCTCAGAGTCTCTGCGTCTCTGCGTCTCTGCGTCTCAGAGTCTCTGCGTCTCTGTGTCTCTGCGTCTCTGCGTCTTAGAGTCTCTGCGTCTCTGCGTCTCAGAGTCTCTGCGTCTCAGAGTCCCTGCGTCTCTGCGTCTCAGAGTCTCTGCGTGTCTGCGTCTCAGAGTCTCAGAGTCTCTGCGTCTCTGCGTCTCAGAGTCTCTGCGTCTCTGCGTCTCAGAGTCTCTGCGTCTCTGTGTCTCTGCGTCTCAGCGTCTCTGCATCTCAGAGTCTCTGCGTCTCAGAGTCTCTGCATCTCTGCGTCTCTGCGTCTCAGAGTCTCTGCGTCTCTGCGTCTCAGAGTCTCTGCGTCTCTGCGTCTCAGAGTCTCAGTGTCTCTGCGTCTCAGAGTCTCTGCGTCTCAGAGTCTCTGCGTCTCTGCGTCTCAGAGTCTCTGCATCTCTGCGTCTCTGCGTCTCAGAGTCTCTGCGTCTCAGAGTCTCTGCGTCTCTGCGTCTCAGA
The DNA here is from genome assembly GCF_965287045.1 of Carcharhinus amblyrhynchos. Lineage (NCBI taxonomy): Eukaryota > Metazoa > Chordata > Chondrichthyes > Carcharhiniformes > Carcharhinidae > Carcharhinus > Carcharhinus amblyrhynchos. Next base: position 92,854 of record NW_027649982.1, read on the forward strand.
GTCTCAGAGTCTCAGAGTCTCTGCGTCCCAGAGTCTCTGCGTCTCAGAGTCTCTGCGTCTCTGCGTCTCTGCGTCTCTGCGTCTCAGAGTCTCTGCGTCTCAGAGTCTCTGCGTCTCAGAGTCTCTGCGTCTCAGAGTCCCTGCGTCTCAGAGTCCCTGCGTCTCAGAGTCTCTGCGTCTCTGTGTCTCTGCGTCTCTGCGTCTCTGCGTCTCAGAGTCTCTGCGTCTCTGCGTCTCAGAGTCTCTGCGTCTCTGCGTCTCTGCGTCTCAGAGTCTCTGCGTCTCTGTGTCTCTGCGTCTCTGCGTCTTAGAGTCTCTGCGTCTCTGCGTCTCAGAGTCTCTGCGTCTCAGAGTCCCTGCGTCTCTGCGTCTCAGAGTCTCTGCGTGTCTGCGTCTCAGAGTCTCAGAGTCTCTGCGTCTCTGCGTCTCAGAGTCTCTGCGTCTCTGCGTCTCAGAGTCTCTGCGTCTCTGTGTCTCTGCGTCTCTGCGTCTCTGCGTCTCAGAGTCTCTGCGTCTCTGCGTCTCAGAGTCTCTGCGTCTCAGAGTCTCTGCGTCTCTGCGTCTCTGCGTCTCAGAGTCTCTGCGTCTCTGCGTCTCTGCGTCTCAGAGTCTCTGCGTCTCTGTGTCTCTGCGTCTCTGCGTCTCAGACTCTCTGCGTCTCTGCGTCTCAGAGTCTCTGCGTCTCTGCATCTCAGAGTCTCTGCGTCTCTGCGTCTCAGAGTCTCTGCGTCTCAGAGTCTCTGCGTCTCAGAGTCTCTGCGTCTCAGAGTCCCTGCGTCTCAGAGTCTCTGCGTCTCTGTGTCTCTGCGTCTCTGCGTCTCTGCGTCTCAGAGTCTCTGCGTCTCTGCGTCTCAGAGTCTCTGCGTCTCTGCGTCTCTGCGTCTCTGCGTCTCAGAGTCTCTGCGTCTCAGAGTCTCTGCGTCTCTGTGTCTCTGCGTCTCTGCGTCTCAGAGTCTCTGCGTCTCAGAGTCTCTGCGTCTCTGCGTCTCTGCGTCTCAGAGTCTCTGCGTCTCTGCGTCTCTGCGTCTCAGAGTCTCTGCGTCTCAGAGTCTCTGCGTCTCTGTGTCTCTGCGTCTCTGCGTCTCTGCGTCTCAGAGTCTCTGCGTCTCAGAGTCTCTGCGTCTCTGCGTCTCAGAGTCTCTGCGTCTCAGAGTCTCTGCGTCTCAGAGTCTCTGCGTCTCTGCGTCTCTGCGTCTCAGAGTCTCTGCGTCTCTGCGTCTCAGAGTCTCTGCGTCTCAGAGTCTCTGCGTCTCTGCGTCTCAGAGTCTCTGCGTCTCTGCGTCTCTGCGTCTCAGAGTCTCTGCGTCTCTGTGTCTCTGCGTCTCTGCGTCTCAGACTCTCTGCGTCTCTGCGTCTCAGAGTCTCTGCGTCTCAGAGTCTCTGCGTCTCTGCGTCTCTGTGTCTCTGCGTCTCTGCATCTCTGCGTCTCAGAGTCTCTCCGTCTCAGAGTCTCTGCGTCTCTGCGTCTCTGCGTCTCAGAGTCTCTGCGTCTCTGCATCTCTGCGACGCAGAGTCTCTGCGTCTCAGCGTCTCTGCGTCTCAGAGTCTCTGCGTCTCAGCGTCTCTGCGTCTCAGAGTCTCTGCGTCTCAGCGTCTCTGCGTCTCAGAGTCTCTGCGTCTCAGCGTCTCTGCGTCTCAGAGTCTCTGCGTCTCAGCGTCTCTGCGTCTCAGAGTCTCTGCGTCTCAGCGTCTCAGAGTCTCTGCGTCTCAGCGTCTCTGCGTCTCAGAGTCTCTGCGTCTCTGCGTCTCAGAGTCTCTGCGTCTCAGAGTCTCTGCGTCTCTGCGTCTCTGCGTCTCTGCGTCTCATAGTCTCTCCGTCTCTGCGTCTCTGCGTCTCAGAGTCTCTGCGTCTCTGCGTCTCAGAGTCTCTCCGTCTCAGGTTCTCTGCGTCTCTGCGTCTCAGAGTCTCTGCGTCTCTGCGTCTCAGCGTCTCTGCGTCTCTGCGTCTCAGTGTCTCTGCGCCTCTGCGTCTCTGCGTCTCTGCGTCTCTGCGCCTCTGCGTCTCTGCGTCTCAGAGTCTCTGCGTCTCAGAGTCTCTGCGTCTCAGAGTCTCTGCGTCTCAGAGACTCTGCGTCTCAGAGTCTCTGCGTCTCTGCGTCTCAGAGTCTCTGCGTCTCTGCATCTCTGCGTCTCAGAGTCTCTGCGTCTCAGCGTCTCTGCGTCTCAGAGTCTCTGCGTCTCAGAGTCTCTGCGTCTCAGCTTCTCTGCGTCTCAGAGTCTCTGCGTATCTGCGTCTCAGAGTCTCTGCGTCTCTGCGTCTCAGAGTCTCTGCGTCTCTGCATCTCTGCGTCTCAGAGTCTCTGCGTCTCAGCGTCTCTGCGTCTCAGAGTCTCTGCGTCTCAGAGTCTCTGTGTCTCAGCGTCTCTGCGTCTCAGAGTCTCTGCGTCTCTGCGTCTCAGAGTCTCTGCGTCTCTGCGTCTCTGCGTCTCAGAGTCTCTCCGTCTCTGCGTCTCTGCGTCTCAGAGTCTCTGCGTCTCTGTGTCTCAGAGTCTCTGCGTCTCTGCGTCTCAGAGTCTCTCCGTCTCAGAGTCTCTGCGTCTCTGTGTCTCAGAGTCTCTGCGTCTCTGCGTCTCAGAGTCTCTCCGTCTCTGCGTCTCTGCGTATCAGAGTCTCAGAGTCTCTGCGTCTCAGAGTCTCTGCGTCTCAGAGTCTCTGCGTCTCTGTGTCTCTGCGTCTCTGCGTCTCAGACTCTCTGCGTCTCAGAGTCTCTGCGTCTCTGCGTCTCAGAGTCTCTGCGTCTCAGAGTCTCTGCGTCTCAGAGTCCCTGCGTCTCAGAGTCTCTGCGTCTCTGTGTCTCTGCGTCTCTGCGTCTCTGCGTCTCAGAGTCTCTGCGTCTCTGCGTCTCAGAGTCTCTGCGTCTCTGCGTCTCTGCGTCTCAGAGTCTCTGCGTCTCAGAGTCTCTGCGTCTCTGTGTCTCTGCGTCTCTGCGTCTCAGAGTCTCTGCGTCTCTGCGTCTCAGAGTCTCTGCGTGTCTGCGTCTCAGAGTCTCTGCGTCTCTGCGTCTCAGAGTCTCTGCGTCTCTGCGTCTCAGAGTCTCTGCGTCTCTGCGTCTCTGCGTCTCTACGTCTCAGAGTCTCTGCGTCTCAGAGTCTCTGCGTCTCAGAGTCTCTGCGTCTCTGTGTCTCTGTGTCTCTGCGTCTCTGCGTCTCAGAGTCTCTGCGTCTCTGCGTCTCAGAGTCTCTGCGTCTCAGAGTCTCTGCGTCTCAGAGTCTCTGCGTCTCTGCGTCTCAGAGTCTCTGCGTCTCAGAGTCTCTGCGTCTCAGAGTCTCTGCGTCTCTGCGTCTCAGAGTCTCTGCGTCTCAGAGTCTCTGCGTCTCTGCGTCTCTGCGTCTCAGAGTCTCTGCGTCTCAGAGTCTCTGCGTCTCAGAGTCTCTGCGTCTCTGCGTCTCAGAGTCTCTGCGTCTCTGCGTCTCAGAGTCTCTACGTCTCAGAGTCTCTGCGTCTCTGCGTCTCAGAGTCTCTGCGTCTCAGAGTCTCTGCGTCTCAGAGTCTCTGCATCTCTGCGTCTCTGCGTCTCAGAGTCTCTGCGTCTCTGCGTCTCAGAGTCTCTGCGTCTCAGAGTCTCTGCGTCTCAGAGTCTCTGCGTCTCTGCGTCTCAGAGTCTCAGAGTCTCTGCGTCTCTGCGTCTCTGCGTCTCAGAGTCTCTGCGTCTCTGCGTCTCTGCGTCTCTGCGTCTCAGAGTCTCTGCGTCTCAGAGTCTCTGCGTCTCAGAGTCTCTGCGTCTCAGAGTCTCTGCGTCTCTGCGTGTCAGAGTCTCTGCGTCTCTGCGTCTCAGAGTCTCAGAGTCTCTGCGTCTCAGTGTCTCTGCGTCTCAGAGTCTCTGCGTCTCAGAGTCTCTGCGTCTCTGCGCCTCAGAGTCTCTGTGTCACTGCGTCTCAGAGTCTCTGCGTCTCTGCGCCTCAGAGTCTCTGTGTCACTGCGTCTCAGAGTCTCTGCGTCTCTGCGTTTCTGCGTCTCTGCGCCTCAGAGTCTCTGCGTCTCTGCGTCTCTGCGTCTCTGCGCCTCAGAGTCTCTGCGTCTCAGAGTCTCTGCGTCTCTGCGCCTCAGAGTCTCTGTGTCACTGCGTCTCAGAGTCTCTGCGTCTCTGCGTTTCTGCGTCTCTGCGCCTCAGAGTCTCTGCGTCTCTGCGTCTCTGCGTCTCTGCGTCTCTGCGCCTCAGAGTCTCTGTGTCTCAGAGTCTCTGCGTCTCAGAGTCTCTGCGTCTCAGAGTCTTTGCGTCTCAGAGTCTCTGCGTCTCTGCGTCTCAGAGTCTCTGCGTCTCAGCGACTCAGAGTCTCTGCGTCTCTTCGTCTCAGCGTCTCTGCATCTCAGAGTCTCTGCGTCTCAGAGTCTCAAAGTCACAGAGTCACTGCATCTCTGCGTCTCTGCGTCTCAGAGTCTCTGCGTCTCAGAGTCTCTGAGTCTCTGCGTCTCTGCGTCTCAGAGTCTCTGCGTCTCAGAGTCTCTGCGTCTCTGCGTCTCAGAGTCTCTGCGTCTCAGAGTCTCTGCGTCTCTGCGTCTCAGAGTCTCTGCGTCTCTGCGTCTCAGAGTCTCTGCGTCTCTGCGTCTCAGAGTCTCTGCGTCTCTGCGTCTCAGAGTCTCTGCGTCTCTGCGTCTCAGAGTCTCTGGGTCTCTGCGTCTCTGCGTCTCAGAGTCTCTGCGTCTCAGCGTCTCTGCGTCTCTGCGTCTCAGAGTCTCTGCGTCTCTGCGTCTCAGAGTCTCTGCGTCTCTGCGTCTCAGAGTCTCTGCGTCTCTGCGTCTCAGAGTCTCTGCGTCTCTGCGTCTCAGAGTCTCTGCGTCTCAGCGACTCAGAGTCTCTGCGTCTCAGCGTCTCAGCGTCTCTGCATCTCAGAGTCTCTGCGTCTCAGAGTCTCAATGTCACAGAGTCACTGCATCTCTGCGTCTCTGCGTCTCAGAGTCTCTGCGTCTCAGAGTCTCTGAGTCTCTGCGTCTCTGCGTCTCAGAGTCTCTGCGTCTCAGAGTCTCTGAGTCTCTGCGTCTCTGCGTCTCAGAGTCTCTGCGTCTCAGAGTCTCTGCGTCTCTGCGTCTCAGAGTCTCTGCGTCTCAGAGTCTCTGCGTCTCTGCGTCTCAGAGTCTCTGCGTCTCAGAGTCTCTGCGTCTCTGCGTCTCTGCGTCACTGCAACTCAGAGTCTCTGCGTCTCAGCGTCTCTGCGTCTCTCCGTCTCAGAGTCTCAAAGTCACAGAGTCACTGCGTCTCTGCGTCTCAGCGACTCAGAGTCTCAGAGTCTCAGCGTCTCAGCGTCTCTCCGTCTCAGAGTCTCTGCGTTTCTGCGTCTCTGCGTCTCAGAGTCTCTGCGTCTCTGCGTCTCAGCGACTCAGAGTCTCTGCATCTCAGAGTCTCTGCGTCTCAGAGTCTCAAAGTCACAGAGTCACTGCGTCTCTGCGTCTCTGCGTCTCAGAGTCTCTGCGTTTCTGCGTCTCTGCGTCTCAGAGTCTCTGCGTCTCTGCGTCTCTGCGTCTCAGAGTCTCTGCGTCTCTGCGTCTCTGCGTCTCAGAGTCTCTGCGTCTCTGCGTCTCAGAGTCTCTGCGTCTCTGCGTCTCTGCGTCTCAGAGTCTCTGCGTCTCTGCGTCTCTGCGTCTCAGAGTCTCTGCGTCTCTGCGTCTCAGAGTCTCTGCGTCTCTGCGTCTCAGAGTCTCTGCGTCTCTGCGTCTCTGCGTCTCAGAGTCTCTGCGTCTCTGCGTCTCTGCGTCTCAGAGTCTCTGCGTCTCTGCGTCTCAGAGTCTCTGCGTCTCTGCGTCTCAGAGTCTCTGCGTCTCTGCGTCTCTGCGTCACATAGTCTCTGCGTCTCTGCGTCTCAGAGTCTCTGCGTCTCTGCGTCTCTGCGTCTCAGAGTCTCTGCGTCTCTGCGTCTCAGAGTCTCTGCGTCTCTGCGTCTCAGAGTCTCTGCGTCTCTGCGTCTCTGCGTCTCAGAGTCTCTGCGTCTCAGAGTCTCTGCACTCTGCGTCTCAGAGTCTCTGCGTCTCTGCGTCTCAGAGTCTCTGCGTCTCTGCGTCTCAGAGTCTCTGCGTCTCTGCGTCTCAGAGTCTCAGAGTCTCTGCGTCTCAGAGTCTCTGCGTCTCTGCGTCTCTGCGCCTCAGAGTCTCTGCGTCTCAGAGTCTCTGCGTCTCAGAGTCTCTGCGTCTCAGAGTCTCTGCGTCTCTGTGTCTCTGCGTCTCTGCGTCTCAGAGTCTCTGCGTCTCAGAGTCTCTGCGTCTCTGCGTCTCAGAGTCTCTGCGTCTCCGTGTCTCTGCGTCTCAGAGTCTCTGCGTCTCTGCGTCTCAGAGTCTCTGCGTCTCAGAGTCTCTGCGTCTCAGAGTCTCTGCGTCTCAGAGTCTCTGCGTCTCTGCGCCTCAGAGTCTCTGCTTCTCTGCGTCTCAGAGTCTCTGCGTCTCTGCGTCTCTGCGTCTCAGAGTCTCTGTGTCACTGCGTCTCAGAGTCTCTGCGTCACTGCGTCTCAGAGTCTCTGCGTCTCAGATTCTCTGCGTCTCAGAGTCTCTGCGTCTCAGAGTCTCTGCGTCTCTGCGTCTCAGAGTCCCTGCGTCTCCGTGTCTCTGCGTCTCTGCGTCTCTGCGTCTCAGAGTCTCTGCGTCTCTGCGTCTCTGCGTCTCCGTGTCTCTGCGTCTCTGCGTCTCTGCGTCTCAGAGTCTCTGCGTCTCTGCGTCTCAGAGTCTCTCCGTCTCTGCGTCTCAGAGTCTCTGCGTCTCTGCGTCTCAGAGTCTCAGGGTCTCTGCGTCTCAGAGTCTCTGCGTCTCTGCGTCTCTGTGTCTCTGCGTCTCTGCGCCTCAGAGTCTCTACGTCTCAGAGTCTCTGCGTCTCAGAGTCTCTGCGTCTCAGAGTCTCTGCGTCTCAGAGTCTCTGCGTCTCTGCGTCTCAGAGTCTCTGCGTCTCTGCGTCTCAGCGTCTCTGCGTCTCAGAGTCTCTGCGTCTCAGAGTCTCTGCGTCTCTGCGTCTCAGAGTCTCTGCGTCTCAGAGTCTCTGCGTCTCTGCGTCTCTGCGTCTCAGAGTCTCTGCGTCTCTGCGTCTCAGAGTCTCTGCGTCTCAGAGTCTCTGCGTCTCTGCGTCTCAGAGTCTCTGCGTCTCTGCGTCTCAGAGTCTCTGCGTCTCAGAGTCTCTGCGTCTCAGAGTCTCTGCGTCTCTGCGTCTCAGAGTCTCTGCGTCTCAGAGTCTCTGCGTCTCTGCGTCTCAGAGTCTCTGCGTCTCTGCGTCTCAGAGTCTCTGCGTCTCAGAGTCTCTGCGTCTCTGCGTCTCAGAGTCTCTGCGTCTCAGAGTCTCTGCGTCTCTGCGTCTCTGCGTCTCAGAGTCTCTGCGTCTCAGAGTCTCTGCGTCTCAGAGTCTCTGCGTCTCTGCGTCTCTGCGTCTCAGAGTCTCTGCGTCTCAGAGTCTCAGAGTCTCTGCGTCTCTGTGTCTCTGCGTCTCTGCGTCTCTGCGTCTCAGACTCTCTGCGTCTCTGCGTCTCAGAGTCTCTGCGTCTCTGCGTCTCAGAGTCTCTGCGTCTCAGAGTCTCTGCGTCTCAGAGTCTCTGCGTCTCTGCGTCTCAGAGTCTCTGCGTCTCAGAGTCTCTGCGTCTCTGCGTCTCAGAGTCTCTGCGTCTCAGAGTCTCTGCGTCTCTGCGTCTCTGCGTCTCTGCGTCTCTGCGTCTCAGAGTCTCTGCGTCTCTGCGTCTCTGCGTCTCAGAGTGTCTGCGTCTCTGCGTCTCTGCGTCTCAGAGTCTCTACGTCTCAGAGTCTCTGCGTCTCTGCGTCTCTGCGTCTCAGAGTCTCTGCGTCTCAGAGTCTCTGCGTCTCAGAGTCTCTGCATCTCTGCGTCTCTGCGTCTCAGAGTCTCTGCGTCTCTGCGTCTCAGAGTCTCTGCGTCTCAGAGTCTCTGCGTCTCAGAGTCTCTGCGTCTCTGCGTCTCTGCGTCTCTGCGTCTCAGAGTCTCTGCGTCTCAGAGTCTCTGCGTCTCTGCGTCTCTGCGTCTCTGCGTCTCAGAGTCTCTGCGTCTCAGAGTCTCTGCGTCTCAGAGTCTCTGCGTCTCAGAGTCTCTGCGTCTCTGCGTGTCAGAGTCTCTGCGTCTCAGAGTCTCAGAGTCTCTGCGTCTCAGTGTCTCTGCGTCTCAGAGTCTCTGCGTCTCAGAGTCTCTGCGTCTCTGCGCCTCAGAGTCTCTGTGTCACTGCGTCTCAGAGTCTCTGCGTCTCTGCGTTTCTGCGTCTCTGCGCCTCAGAGTCTCTGCGTCTCTGCGTCTCTGCGTCTCTGCGTCTCTGCGCCTCAGAGTCTCTGCGTCTCAGAGTCTCTGCGTCTCTGCGCCTCAGAGTCTCTGTGTCACTGCGTCTCAGAGTCTCTGCGTCTCTGCGTTTCTGCGTCTCTGCGCCTCAGAGTCTCTGCGTCTCTGCGTCTCTGCGTCTCAGAGTATCTGCGTCTCTGCGTCTCAGAGTCTCAGAGTCTCAGCGTCTCAGAGTCTCTGCGTCTCAGAGTCTCTGCGTCTCAGAGTATCAGAGTCTCTGCGTCTCTGCGTCTCTGCGTCTCAGAGTCTCTGCGTCTCTGCGTTTCTGTGTCTCAGAGTCTCTGCGTCTCTGCGACTCAGAGTATCTGCGTCTCTGCGTCTCAGAGTCTCAGCGTCTCAGAGTCTCAGAGTCTCTGCGTCTCTGCGTCTCTGCGTCTCAGAGTCTCTGCGTCTCTGCGTCTCAGAGTCTCTGCGTCTCAGAGTCTCAGAGTCTCTGTGTCTCAGAGTCTCTGCGTCTCTGCGTCTCAGAGTCTCTGCGTCTCTGCGTCTCAGAGTCTCTGCGTCTCAGAGTCTCTGCGTCTCAGAGTCTCTGCGTCTCTGCGTCTCAGAGTCTCTGCATCTCAGAGTCTCTGCGTCTCAGAGTCTCTGCGTCTCTGCGTCTCAGAGTCTCTGCGTCCCTGCGTCTCAGAGTCTCTGCGTCTCTGCGTCTCAGATTCTCAGATTCTCAGAGTCTCTGCGTCTCTGCATCTCAGAGTCTGTGCGTCTCAGAGTCTCTGCGTCTCAGAGTCTCTGCGTCTCAGAGTCTCAGAGTCTCAGAGTCTCAGAGTCTCTGCGTCTCAGAGTCTCAGAGTCTCTGCGTCTCAGCGTCTCAGAGTCTCTGCGTCTCAGAGTCTCTGCGTCTCTGCGTGTCAGAGTCTCTGCGTCTCTGCGTCTCAGAGTCTCAGAGTCTCTGCGTCTCAGTGTCTCTGCGTCTCAGAGTCTCTGCGTCTCAGAGTCTCTGCGTCTCTGCGCCTCAGAGTCTCTGTGTCACTGCGTCTCAGAGTCTCTGCGTCTCTGCGTTTCTGCGTCTCTGCGCCTCAGAGTCTCTGCGTCTCTGCGTCTCTGCGTCTCTGCGTCTCTGCGCCTCAGAGTCTCTGCGTCTCAGAGTCTCTGCGTCTCTGCGCCTCAGAGTCTCTGTGTCACTGCGTCTCAGAGTCTCTGCGTCTCTGCGTTTCTGCGTCTCTGCGCCTCAGAGTCTCTGCGTCTCTGCGTCTCAGAGTCTCTGTGTCTCAGAGTCTCTGCGTCTCAGAGTCGCTGCGTCTCTGAGTCTCTGCGTCTCAGAGTCTCTGCGTCTCTGCGTCTCAGAGTCTCTGCGTCTCAGAGTCTCTGCGTCTCTGCGTCTCAGAGTCTCTGCGTCTCAGAGTCTCAGAGTCTCTGCGTCTCAGAGTCTCAGAGTCTCTGCGTCTCAGAGTCTCTGCGTCTCAGAGTCTCAGAGTCTCAGAGTCTCTGCGTCTCAGAGTCTCTGCGTCTCAGAGTCTCAGAGTCTCTGCGTCTCAGAGTCTCTGCGTCTCAGAGTCTCTGCGTCTCAGAGTCGCTGCGTCTCTGCGTCTCAGAGTCTCAGAGTCTCTGCGTCTCAGAGTCTCAGAGTCTCATAGTCTCTGCGTCTCAGAGTCTCTGCGTCTCTGCGTCTCAGAGTCTCAGAGTCTCTGCGTCTCAGAGTCTCTGCGTCTCAGACTCTCTGCGTCTCAGAGTCTCTGCGTCTCAGAGTCTCTGCGTCTCAGTGTCTCTGCGTCTCAGTGTCTCTGCGTCTCTGTGTCTCAGAATCTCTGTGTCTCAGAGTCTCTGCGTCTCAGAGTCTCTGCGTCTCAGAGTCTCTGCGTCTCTGCGTCTCAGAGTCTCTGCGTCTCAGAGTCTCTGCGTCTCAGAGTCTCTGCGTCTCTGCGTCTCAGAGTCTCTGCGTCTCAGAGTCTCTGCGTCTCAGAGTCTCTGCGTCTCTGCGTCTCAGAGTCTCTGCATCTCAGAGTCTCTGCGTCTCTGCATCTCAGAGTCTCTGCGCCACAGAGTCTCTGCGTCTCTGCGTCTCTGCGTCTCAGAGTCTCTGCGTCTCAGAGTCTCTGCGTCTCAGAGTCTCTGCGTCTCAGAGTCTCTGCGTCTCTGCGTCTCAGAGTCTCTGCGTCTCAGAGTCTCTGCGTCTCTGCGTCTCAGAGTCTCTGCGTCTCAGAGTCTCTGCGTCTCTGCGTCTCTGCGTCACTGCAACTCAGAGTCTCTGCGTCTCAGCGTCTCTGCGTCTCTCCGTCTCAGAGTCTCAAAGTCACAGAGTCACTGCGTCTCTGCGTCTCAGCGACTCAGAGTCTCAGAGTCTCAGCGTCTCAGCGTCTCTCCGTCTCAGAGTCTCTGCGTTTCTGCGTCTCTGCGTCTCAGAGTCTCTGCGTCTCTGCGTCTCAGCGACTCAGAGTCTCTGCATCTCAGAGTCTCTGCGTCTCAGAGTCTCAAAGTCACAGAGTCACTGCGTCTCTGCGTCTCTGCGTCTCAGAGTCTCTGCGTTTCTGCGTCTCTGCGTCTCAGAGTCTCTGCGTCTCTGCGTCTCTGCGTCTCAGAGTCTCTGCGTCTCTGCGTCTCTGCGTCTCAGAGTCTCTGCGTCTCTGCGTCTCAGAGTCTCTGCGTCTCTGCGTCTCTGCGTCTCAGAGTCTCTGCGTCTCTGCGTCTCTGCGTCTCAGAGTCTCTGCGTCTCTGCGTCTCAGAGTCTCTGCGTCTCTGCGTCTCAGAGTCTCTGCGTCTCTGCGTCTCTGCGTCTCAGAGTCTCTGCGTCTCTGCGTCTCTGCGTCTCAGAGTCTCTGCGTCTCTGCGTCTCAGAGTCTCTGCGTCTCTGCGTCTCAGAGTCTCTGCGTCTCTGCGTCTCTGCGTCACATAGTCTCTGCGTCTCTGCGTCTCAGAGTCTCTGCGTCTCTGCGTCTCTGCGTCTCAGAGTCTCTGCGTCTCTGCGTCTCAGAGTCTCTGCGTCTCTGCGTCTCAGAGTCTCTGCGTCTCTGCGTCTCTGCGTCTCAGAGTCTCTGCGTCTCAGAGTCTCTGCACTCTGCGTCTCAGAGTCTCTGCGTCTCTGCGTCTCAGAGTCTCTGCGTCTCTGCGTCTCAGAGTCTCTGCGTCTCTGCGTCTCAGAGTCTCAGAGTCTCTGCGTCTCAGAGTCTCTGCGTCTCTGCGTCTCTGCGCCTCAGAGTCTCTGCGTCTCAGAGTCTCTGCGTCTCAGAGTCTCTGCGTCTCAGAGTCTCTGCGTCTCTGTGTCTCTGCGTCTCTGCGTCTCAGAGTCTCTGCGTCTCAGAGTCTCTGCGTCTCTGCGTCTCAGAGTCTCTGCGTCTCCGTGTCTCTGCGTCTCAGAGTCTCTGCGTCTCTGCGTCTCAGAGTCTCTGCGTCTCAGAGTCTCTGCGTCTCAGAGTCTCTGCGTCTCAGAGTCTCTGCGTCTCTGCGCCTCAGAGTCTCTGCTTCTCTGCGTCTCAGAGTCTCTGCGTCTCTGCGTCTCTGCGTCTCAGAGTCTCTGTGTCACTGCGTCTCAGAGTCTCTGCGTCACTGCGTCTCAGAGTCTCTGCGTCTCAGATTCTCTGCGTCTCAGAGTCTCTGCGTCTCAGAGTCTCTGCGTCTCTGCGTCTCAGAGTCCCTGCGTCTCCGTGTCTCTGCGTCTCTGCGTCTCTGCGTCTCAGAGTCTCTGCGTCTCTGCGTCTCTGCGTCTCCGTGTCTCTGCGTCTCTGCGTCTCTGCGTCTCAGAGTCTCTGCGTCTCTGCGTCTCAGAGTCTCTCCGTCTCTGCGTCTCAGAGTCTCTGCGTCTCTGCGTCTCAGAGTCTCAGGGTCTCTGCGTCTCAGAGTCTCTGCGTCTCTGCGTCTCTGTGTCTCTGCGTCTCTGCGCCTCAGAGTCTCTACGTCTCAGAGTCTCTGCGTCTCAGAGTCTCTGCGTCTCAGAGTCTCTGCGTCTCAGAGTCTCTGCGTCTCTGCGTCTCAGAGTCTCTGCGTCTCTGCGTCTCAGCGTCTCTGCGTCTCAGAGTCTCTGCGTCTCAGAGTCTCTGCGTCTCTGCGTCTCAGAGTCTCTGCGTCTCAGAGTCTCTGCGTCTCTGCGTCTCTGCGTCTCAGAGTCTCTGCGTCTCTGCGTCTCAGAGTCTCTGCGTCTCAGAGTCTCTGCGTCTCTGCGTCTCAGAGTCTCTGCGTCTCTGCGTCTCAGAGTCTCTGCGTCTCAGAGTCTCTGCGTCTCAGAGTCTCTGCGTCTCTGCGTCTCAGAGTCTCTGCGTCTCAGAGTCTCTGCGTCTCTGCGTCTCAGAGTCTCTGCGTCTCTGCGTCTCAGAGTCTCTGCGTCTCAGAGTCTCTGCGTCTCTGCGTCTCAGAGTCTCTGCGTCTCAGAGTCTCTGCGTCTCTGCGTCTCTGCGTCTCAGAGTCTCTGCGTCTCAGAGTCTCTGCGTCTCAGAGTCTCTGCGTCTCTGCGTCTCTGCGTCTCAGAGTCTCTGCGTCTCAGAGTCTCAGAGTCTCTGCGTCTCTGTGTCTCTGCGTCTCTGCGTCTCTGCGTCTCAGACTCTCTGCGTCTCTGCGTCTCAGAGTCTCTGCGTCTCTGCGTCTCAGAGTCTCTGCGTCTCAGAGTCTCTGCGTCTCAGAGTCTCTGCGTCTCTGCGTCTCAGAGTCTCTGCGTCTCAGAGTCTCTGCGTCTCTGCGTCTCAGAGTCTCTGCGTCTCAGAGTCTCTGCGTCTCTGCGTCTCTGCGTCTCAGAGTCTCTGCGTCTCTGCGTCTCTGCGTCTCAGAGTCTCTGCGTCTCTGCGTCTCTGCGTCTCAGAGTGTCTGCGTCTCTGCGTCTCTGCGTCTCAGAGTCTCTACGTCTCAGAGTCTCTGCGTCTCTGCGTCTCTGCGTCTCAGAGTCTCTGCGTCTCAGAGTCTCTGCGTCTCAGAGTCTCTGCATCTCTGCGTCTCTGCGTCTCAGAGTCTCTGCGTCTCTGCGTCTCAGAGTCTCTGCGTCTCAGAGTCTCTGCGTCTCAGAGTCTCTGCGTCTCTGCGTCTCTGCGTCTCTGCGTCTCAGAGTCTCTGCGTCTCAGAGTCTCTGCGTCTCTGCGTCTCTGCGTCTCTGCGTCTCAGAGTCTCTGCGTCTCAGAGTCTCTGCGTCTCAGAGTCTCTGCGTCTCAGAGTCTCTGCGTCTCTGCGTGTCAGAGTCTCTGCGTCTCAGAGTCTCAGAGTCTCTGCGTCTCAGTGTCTCTGCGTCTCAGAGTCTCTGCGTCTCAGAGTCTCTGCGTCTCTGCGCCTCAGAGTCTCTGTGTCACTGCGTCTCAGAGTCTCTGCGTCTCTGCGTTTCTGCGTCTCTGCGCCTCAGAGTCTCTGCGTCTCTGCGTCTCTGCGTCTCTGCGTCTCTGCGCCTCAGAGTCTCTGCGTCTCAGAGTCTCTGCGTCTCTGCGCCTCAGAGTCTCTGTGTCACTGCGTCTCAGAGTCTCTGCGTCTCTGCGTTTCTGCGTCTCTGCGCCTCAGAGTCTCTGCGTCTCTGCGTCTCTGCGTCTCAGAGTATCTGCGTCTCTGCGTCTCAGAGTCTCAGAGTCTCAGCGTCTCAGAGTCTCTGCGTCTCAGAGTCTCTGCGTCTCAGAGTATCAGAGTCTCTGCGTCTCTGCGTCTCTGCGTCTCAGAGTCTCTGCGTCTCTGCGTTTCTGTGTCTCAGAGTCTCTGCGTCTCTGCGACTCAGAGTATCTGCGTCTCTGCGTCTCAGAGTCTCAGCGTCTCAGAGTCTCAGAGTCTCTGCGTCTCTGCGTCTCTGCGTCTCAGAGTCTCTGCGTCTCTGCGTCTCAGAGTCTCTGCGTCTCAGAGTCTCAGAGTCTCTGTGTCTCAGAGTCTCTGCGTCTCTGCGTCTCAGAGTCTCTGCGTCTCTGCGTCTCAGAGTCTCTGCGTCTCAGAGTCTCTGCGTCTCAGAGTCTCTGCGTCTCTGCGTCTCAGAGTCTCTGCATCTCAGAGTCTCTGCGTCTCAGAGTCTCTGCGTCTCTGCGTCTCAGAGTCTCTGCGTCCCTGCGTCTCAGAGTCTCTGCGTCTCTGCGTCTCAGATTCTCAGATTCTCAGAGTCTCTGCGTCTCTGCATCTCAGAGTCTGTGCGTCTCAGAGTCTCTGCGTCTCAGAGTCTCTGCGTCTCAGAGTCTCAGAGTCTCAGAGTCTCAGAGTCTCTGCGTCTCAGAGTCTCAGAGTCTCTGCGTCTCAGCGTCTCAGAGTCTCTGCGTCTCAGAGTCTCTGCGTCTCTGCGTGTCAGAGTCTCTGCGTCTCTGCGTCTCAGAGTCTCAGAGTCTCTGCGTCTCAGTGTCTCTGCGTCTCAGAGTCTCTGCGTCTCAGAGTCTCTGCGTCTCTGCGCCTCAGAGTCTCTGTGTCACTGCGTCTCAGAGTCTCTGCGTCTCTGCGTTTCTGCGTCTCTGCGCCTCAGAGTCTCTGCGTCTCTGCGTCTCTGCGTCTCTGCGTCTCTGCGCCTCAGAGTCTCTGCGTCTCAGAGTCTCTGCGTCTCTGCGCCTCAGAGTCTCTGTGTCACTGCGTCTCAGAGTCTCTGCGTCTCTGCGTTTCTGCGTCTCTGCGCCTCAGAGTCTCTGCGTCTCTGCGTCTCAGAGTCTCTGTGTCTCAGAGTCTCTGCGTCTCAGAGTCGCTGCGTCTCTGAGTCTCTGCGTCTCAGAGTCTCTGCGTCTCTGCGTCTCAGAGTCTCTGCGTCTCAGAGTCTCTGCGTCTCTGCGTCTCAGAGTCTCTGCGTCTCAGAGTCTCAGAGTCTCTGCGTCTCAGAGTCTCAGAGTCTCTGCGTCTCAGAGTCTCTGCGTCTCAGAGTCTCAGAGTCTCAGAGTCTCTGCGTCTCAGAGTCTCTGCGTCTCAGAGTCTCAGAGTCTCTGCGTCTCAGAGTCTCTGCGTCTCAGAGTCTCTGCGTCTCAGAGTCGCTGCGTCTCTGCGTCTCAGAGTCTCAGAGTCTCTGCGTCTCAGAGTCTCAGAGTCTCATAGTCTCTGCGTCTCAGAGTCTCTGCGTCTCTGCGTCTCAGAGTCTCAGAGTCTCTGCGTCTCAGAGTCTCTGCGTCTCAGACTCTCTGCGTCTCAGAGTCTCTGCGTCTCAGAGTCTCTGCGTCTCAGTGTCTCTGCGTCTCAGTGTCTCTGCGTCTCTGTGTCTCAGAATCTCTGTGTCTCAGAGTCTCTGCGTCTCAGAGTCTCTGCGTCTCAGAGTCTCTGCGTCTCTGCGTCTCAGAGTCTCTGCGTCTCAGAGTCTCTGCGTCTCAGAGTCTCTGCGTCTCTGCGTCTCAGAGTCTCTGCGTCTCAGAGTCTCTGCGTCTCAGAGTCTCTGCGTCTCTGCGTCTCAGAGTCTCTGCATCTCAGAGTCTCTGCGTCTCTGCATCTCAGAGTCTCTGCGCCACAGAGTCTCTGCGTCTCTGCGTCTCTGCGTCTCAGAGTCTCTGCGTCTCAGAGTCTCTGCGTCTCAGAGTCTCTGCGTCTCAGAGTCGCTGCGTCTCTGCGTCTCAGAGTCTCAGAGTCTCTGCGTCTCAGAGTCTCATAGTCTCTGCGTCTCAGAGTCTCTGCGTCTCAGAGTCTCTTCGTCTCTGCGTCTCAGAGTCTCAGAGTCTCTGCGTCTCAGAGTCTCTGCGTCTCAGAGTCTCTGCGTCTCAGAGTCTCTGCGTCTCAGAGTCTCTGCGTCTCAGTGTCTCTGCGTCTCAGTGTCTCTGCGTCTCTGCGTCTCAGATTCTCTGCGTCTCAGAGTCTCTGCGTCTCAGAGTCTCTGCGTCTCAGTGTCTCTGCGTCTCTGCGTCTCAGAATCTCTGCGTCTCAGATTCTCTGCGTCTCAGAGTCTCTGCGTCTCTGCGTCTCAGAGTCTCTGCGTCTCAGAGTCTCTGCGTCTCTGCGTCTCAGAGTCTCTGCGTCTCAGAGTCTCTGCGTCTCTGCGTCTCAGAGTCTCTGCGTCTCAGAGTCTCTGCGTCTCTGCGTCTCAGAGTCTCTGCGTCTCAGAGTCTCTGCGTCTCTGCGTCTCAGAGTCTCTGCGTCTCAGAGTCTCTGCGTCTCAGAGTCTCTGCGTCTCTGCGTCTCAGAGTCTCTGCGTCTCAGAGTCTCTGCGTCTCTGCGTCTCAGAGTCTCTGCGTCTCAGAGTCTCTGCGTCTCAGAGTGACAGAGTCTCTGCGTCTCTGCGTCTCAGAGTCTCTGCGTCTCAGAGTCTCTGCGTCTCAGAGTCTCTGCGTCTCTGCGTCTCAGAGTCTCTGCGTCACTGCGTCTCTGCGTCTCAGAGTCTCTGCGTCTCAGAGTCTCTGCGTCTCAGAGTCTCTGCGTCTCTGCGTCTCAGAGTCTCTGCGTCTCAGAGTCTCTGCGTCTCAGAGTCTCTGCGTCTCAGAGTCTCTGCGTCTCTGCGTCTCTGCGTCACAGAGTCTCTGCGTCTCTGCGTCTCAGAGTCTCTGCGTCTCAGAGTCTCTGCGTCTCAGAGTCTCTGCGTCTCTGCGTCTCAGAGTCTCTGCGTCTCAGAGTCTCTGCGTCTCAGAGTCTCTGCGTCTCAGAGTCTCTGCGTCTCTGCGTCTCAGAGTCTCTGCGTCACTGCGTCTCTGCGTCTCAGAGTCTCTGCGTCTCAGAGTCTCTGCGTCTCAGAGTCTCTGCGTCTCAGAGTCTCTGCGTCTCTGCGTCTCAGAGTCTCTGCATCTCAGAGTCTCTGCGTCTCAGAGTCTCTGCGTCTCTGCGTCTCAGAGTCTCTGCGTCCCTGCGTCTCAGTCTCTGCGTCTCAGAGTCTCTGCGTCTCTGCGTCTCTGCGTCTCAGATTCTCAGATTCTCAGAGTCTCTGCGTCTCTGCATCTCAGAGTCTGTGCGTCTCAGAGTCTCTTAGTCTCAGAGTCTCTGCGTCTCAGAGTCTCAGAGTCTCTGCGTCTCAGAGTTTCAGAGTCTCTGCGTCTCAGCGTCTCAGAGTCTCTGTGTCTCAGAGTCTCAGAGTCTTGCGTCTCAGCGTCTCAGAGTCTCTGCGTCTCAGAGTCTCTGCGTCTCAGAGTCTCAGAGTCTCTGCGTCTCAGAGTCTCTGCGTCTCAGAGTCTCAGAGTCTCTGCGTCTCAGCGTCTCAGAGTCTCTGCGTCTCAGCGTCTCAGAGTCTCTGCGTCTCAGAGTCTCTGTGTCTCAGAGTCTCTGCGTCTCAGAGTCGCTGCGTCTCTGAGTCTCTGCGTCTCAGAGTCTCTGCGTCTCTGCGTCTCAGAGTCTCTGCGTCTCAGAGTCTCTGCGTCTCTGCGTCTCAGAGTCTCTGCGGTCTCAGAGTCTCTGCGTCTCCAGAGTCTCAGAGTCTCTGCGTCTCAGAGTCTCTGCGTCTCAGAGTCTCAGAGTCTCAGAGTCTCTGCGTCTCAGAGTCTCTGCGTCTCAGAGTCTCAGAGTCTCTGCGTCTCAGAGTCTCTGCGTCTCAGAGTCTCTGCGTCTCAGAGTCTCTGCGTCTCAGAGTCGCTGCGTCTCTGCGTCTCAGAGTCTCAGAGTCTCTGCGTCTCAGAGTCTCAGAGTCTCATAGTCTCTGCGTCTCAGAGTCTCTGCGTCTCTGCGTCTCAGAGTCTCAGAGTCTCTGCGTCTCAGAGTCTCTGCGTCTCAGACTCTCTGCGTCTCAGAGTCTCTGCGTCTCAGAGTCTCTGCGTCTCAGTGTCTCTGCGTCTCAGTGTCTCTGCGTCTCTGTGTCTCAGAATCTCTGTGTCTCAGAGTCTCTGCGTCTCAGAGTCTCTGCGTCTCAGAGTCTCTGCGTCTCTGCGTCTCAGAGTCTCTGCGTCTCAGAGTCTCTGCGTCTCAGAGTCTCTGCGTCTCTGCGTCTCAGAGTCTCTGCGTCTCAGAGTCTCTGCGTCTCAGAGTCTCTGCGTCTCTGCGTCTCAGAGTCTCTGCGTCTCAGAGTCTCTGCGTCTCTGCATCTCAGAGTCTCTGCGCCACAGAGTCTCTGCGTCTCTGCGTCTCTGCGTCTCAGAGTCTCTGCGTCTCAGAGTCTCTGCGTCTCAGAGTCTCTGCGTCTCAGAGTCGCTGCGTCTCTGCGTCTCAGAGTCTCAGAGTCTCTGCGTCTCAGAGTCTCATAGTCTCTGCGTCTCAGAGTCTCTGCGTCTCAGAGTCTCTTCGTCTCTGCGTCTCAGAGTCTCAGAGTCTCTGCGTCTCAGAGTCTCTGCGTCTCAGAGTCTCTGCGTCTCAGAGTCTCTGCGTCTCAGAGTCTCTGCGTCTCAGTGTCTCTGCGTCTCTGCGTCTCAGAATCTCTGCGTCTCAGATTCTCTGCGTCTCAGAGTCTCTGCGTCTCTGCGTCTCAGAGTCTCTGCGTCTCAGAGTCTCTGCGTCTCTGCGTCTCAGAGTCTCTGCGTCTCAGAGTCTCTGCGTCTCAGAGTCTCTGCGTCTCTGCGTCTCAGAGTCTCTGCGTCTCAGAGTCTCTGCGTCTCTGCGTCTCAGAGTCTCTGCGTCTCAGAGTCTCTGCGTCTCTGCGTCTCAGAGTCTCTGCGTCTCAGTGTCTCTGCGTCTCAGAGTCTCTGCGTCTCTGCGTCTCAGAGTCTCTGCGTCTCAGAGTCTCTGCGTCTCTGCGTCTCAGAGTCTCTGCGTCTCAGAGTCTCTGCGTCTCAGAGTGACAGAGTCTCTGCGTCTCTGCGTCTCAGAGTCTCTGCGTCTCAGAGTCTCTGCGTCTCAGAGTCTCTGCGTCTCTGCGTCTCAGAGTCTCTGCGTCACTGCGTCTCTGCGTCTCAGAGTCTCTGCGTCTCAGAGTCTCTGCGTCTCAGAGTCTCTGCGTCTCTGCGTCTCAGAGTCTCTGCGTCTCAGAGTCTCTGCGTCTCAGAGTCTCTGCGTCTCTGCGTCTCTGCGTCACAGAGTCTCTGCGTCTCTGCGTCTCAGAGTCTCTGCGTCTCAGAGTCTCTGCGTCTCAGAGTCTCTGCGTCTCTGCGTCTCAGAGTCTCTGCGTCTCAGAGTCTCTGCGTCTCAGAGTCTCTGCGTCTCAGAGTCTCTGCGTCTCTGCGTCTCAGAGTCTCTGCGTCACTGCGTCTCTGCGTCTCAGAGTCTCTGCGTCTCAGAGTCTCTGCGTCTCAGAGTCTCTGCGTCTCAGAGTCTCTGCGTCTCTGCGTCTCAGAGTCTCTGCATCTCAGAGTCTCTGCGTCCCAGAGTCTCTGCGTCTCTGCGTCTCAGAGTCTCTGCGTCCCTGCGTCTCAGTCTCTGCGTCTCAGAGTCTCTGCGTCTCTGCGTCTCTGCGTCTCAGATTCTCAGATTCTCAGAGTCTCTGCGTCTCTGCATCTCAGAGTCTGTGCGTCTCAGAGTCTCTTAGTCTCAGAGTCTCTGCGTCTCAGAGTCTCAGAGTCTCTGCGTCTCAGAGTTTCAGAGTCTCTGCGTCTCAGCGTCTCAGAGTCTCTGTGTCTCAGAGTCTCAGAGTCTTGCGTCTCAGCGTCTCAGAGTCTCTGCGTCTCAGAGTCTCTGCGTCTCAGAGTCTCAGAGTCTCTGCGTCTCAGAGTCTCAGAGTCTCTGCGTCTCAGCTTCTCAGAGTCTCTGCGTCTCAGAGTCTCTGTGTCTCAGAGTCTCTGCGTCTCAGAGTCGCTGCGTCTCTGAGTCTCTGCGTCTCAGAGTCTCTGCGTCTCTGCGTCTCAGAGTCTCTGCGTCTCAGAGTCTCTGCGTCTCTGCGTCTCAGAGTCTCTGCGTCTCAGAGTCTCAGAGTCTCTGCGTCTCTGCATCTCTGCATCTCAGAGTCTCTGCGCCACAGAGTCTCTGCGTCTCTGCGTCTCTGCGTCTCAGAGTCTCTGCGTCTCAGAGTCTCTGCGTCTCAGAGTCTCTGCGTCTCAGAGTCGCTGCGTCTCTGCGTCTCAGAGTCTCAGAGTCTCTGCGTCTCAGAGTCTCATAGTCTCTGCGTCTCAGAGTCTCTGCGTCTCAGAGTCTCTTCGTCTCTGCGTCTCAGAGTCTCAGAGTCTCTGCGTCTCAGAGTCTCTGCGTCTCAGAGTCGCTGCGTCTCTGCGTCTCAGAGTCTCAGAGTCTCTGCTTCTCAGAGTCTCAGAGTCTCATAGTCTCTGCGTCTCAGAGTCTCTG
Source organism: Carcharhinus amblyrhynchos (assembly GCF_965287045.1). NCBI lineage: Eukaryota > Metazoa > Chordata > Chondrichthyes > Carcharhiniformes > Carcharhinidae > Carcharhinus > Carcharhinus amblyrhynchos. The sequence goes on from NW_027649982.1 coordinate 112,991, forward strand.
CGTCTCTGCGTCTCAGAGTCTCAGAGTCTCTGCGTCTCAGAGTCTCTGCGTCTCAGACTCTCTGCGTCTCAGAGTCTCTGCGTCTCAGAGTCTCTGCGTCTCAGTGTCTCTGCGTCTCAGTGTCTCTGCGTCTCTGCGTCTCAGAATCTCTGTGTCTCAGAGTCTCTGCGTCTCAGAGTCTCTGCGTCTCAGAGTCTCTGCGTCTCTGCGTCTCAGAGTCTCTGCGTCTCAGAGTCTCTGCGTCTCAGAGTCTCTGCGTCTCTGCGTCTCAGAGTCTCTGCGTCTCAGAGTCTCTGCGTCTCAGAGTCTCTGCGTCTCTGCGTCTCAGAGTCTCTGCGTCTCAGAGTCTCTGCGTCTCTGCATCTCAGAGTCTCTGCGCCACAGAGTCTCTGCGTCTCTGCGTCTCTGCGTCTCTGCGTCTCTGCGTCTCAGAGTCTCTGCGTCTCAGAGTCTCTGCGTCTCAGAGTCGCTGCGTCTCTGCGTCTCAGAGTCTCAGAGTCTCTGCGTCTCAGAGTCTCATAGTCTCTGCGTCTCAGAGTCTCTGCGTCTCAGAGTCTCTTCGTCTCTGCGTCTCAGAGTCTCAGAGTCTCTGCGTCTCAGAGTCTCTGCGTCTCAGAGTCTCTGCGTCTCAGAGTCTCTGCGTCTCAGTGTCTCTGCGTCTCTGCGTCTCAGAATCTCTGCGTCTCAGATTCTCTGCGTCTCAGAGTCTCTGCGTCTCTGCGTCTCAGAGTCTCTGCGTCTCAGAGTCTCTGCGTCTCTGCGTCTCAGAGTCTCTGCGTCTCAGAGTCTCTGCGTCTCAGAGTCTCTGCGTCTCTGCGTCTCAGAGTCTCTGCGTCTCAGAGTCTCTGCGTCTCTGCGTCTCAGAGTCTCTGCGTCTCAGAGTCTCTGCGTCTCTGCGTCTCAGAGTCTCTGCGTCTCAGAGTCTCTGCGTCTCAGAGTCTCTGCGTCTCTGCGTCTCAGAGTCTCTGCGTCTCTGCGTCTCAGAGTCTCTGCGTCTCAGAGTCTCTGCGTCTCAGAGTGACAGAGTCTCTGCGTCTCTGCGTCTCAGAGTCTCTGCGTCTCAGAGTCTCTGCGTCTCAGAGTCTCTGCGTCTCTGCGTCTCAGAGTCTCTGCGTCACTGCGTCTCTGCGTCTCAGAGTCTCTGCGTCTCAGAGTCTCTGCGTCTCAGAGTCTCTGCGTCTCTGCGTCTCAGAGTCTCTGCGTCTCAGAGTCTCTGCGTCTCAGAGTCTCTGCGTCTCTGCGTCTCTGCGTCACAGAGTCTCTGCGTCTCTGCGTCTCAGAGTCTCTGCGTCTCAGAGTCTCTGCGTCTCAGAGTCTCTGCGTCTCTGCGTCTCAGAGTCTCTGCGTCTCAGAGTCTCTGCGTCTCAGAGTCTCTGCGTCTCAGAGTCTCTGCGTCTCTGCGTCTCAGAGTCTCTGCGTCACTGCGTCTCTGCGTCTCAGAGTCTCTGCGTCTCAGAGTCTCTGCGTCTCAGAGTCTCTGCGTCTCAGAGTCTCTGCGTCTCTGCGTCTCAGAGTCTCTGCATCTCAGAGTCTCTGCGTCTCAGAGTCTCTGCGTCTCTGCGTCTCAGAGTCTCTGCGTCCCTGCGTCTCAGAGTCTCTGCGTCTCAGAGTCTCTGCGTCTCTGCGTCTCTGCGTCTCTGCGTCTCAGATTCTCAGATTCTCAGAGTCTCTGCGTCTCTGCATCTCAGAGTCTGTGCGTCTCAGAGTCTCTGCGTCTCAGAGTCTCTGCGTCTCAGAGTCTCAGAGTCTCAGAGTCTCTGCGTCTCAGAGTCTCAGAGTCTCTGCGTCTCAGCGTCTCAGAGTCTCAGAGTCTTGCGTCTCAGCGTCTCAGAGTCTCTGCGTCTCAGAGTCTCTGCGTCTCAGAGTCTCAGAGTCTCTGCGTCTCAGAGTCTCAGAGTCTCTGCGTCTCAGCGTCTCAGAGTCTCTGCGTCTCAGAGTCTCTGCGTCTCAGAGTCGCTGCGTCTCTGAGTCTCTGCGTCTCAGAGTCTCTGCGTCTCTGCGTCTCAGAGTCTCTGCGTCTCAGAGTCTCTGCGTCTCTGCGTCTCAGAGTCTCTGCGTCTCTGCGTCTCAGAGTCTCTGCGTCTCAGAGTCTCAGAGTCTCTGCGTCTCAGAGTCTCTGCGTCTCAGAGTCTCAGAGTCTCTGCGTCTCAGAGTCTCTGCGTCTCAGAGTCTCTGCGTCTCTGCGTCTCAGAGTCTCTGCGTCTCAGAGTCTCTGCGTCTCTGCGTCTCAGAGTCTCTGCGTCTCTGCGTCTCTGCGTCTCAGAGTCTCTGCGTCTCTGCGTCTCAGAGTCTCTGCGTCTCAGAGTCTCTGCGTCTCTGCGTCTCAGAGTCTCTGCGTCTCAGAGTCTCTGCGTCTCAGAGTCTCTGCGTCCTGCGTCTCAGAGTCTCTGCATCTCAGAGTCTCTGCGTCTCAGAGTCTCTGCGTCTCAGAGTCTCTGCGTCTCAGAGTCTCTGCGTCTCAGAGTGTCAGAGTCTCTGCGTCTCTGCGTCTCAGAGTCTCTGCGTCTCAGAGTTTCTGCGTCTCAGAGTCTCTGCGTCTCAGAGTCTCTGCGTCTCTGCGTCTCAGAGTCTCAGAGTCTCTGCGTCTCAGAGTCTCAGAGTCTCTGCGTCTCAGAGTCTCTGCGTCTCTGTGTCTCTGCGTCTCAGTGTCTCTGCGTCTCTGCGTCTCAGAATCTCTGCGTCTCAGAGTCTCTGCGTCTCAGAGTCTCTGCGTCTCAGAGTCTCTGCGTCTCAGAGTCTCTGCGTCTTAGAGTCTCTCTGCGTCTCTGCGTCTCAGAGTCTCTGCGTCTCAGAGTCTCTGCGTCTCAGAGTCTCAGAGTCTCTGCGTCTCAGAGTCTCTGCGTCTCAGAGTCTCTGCGTCTCTGCGTCTCAGAGTCTCTGCGTCTCTGCGTCTCAGAGTCTCTGCGTCTCTGCGTCTCAGAGTCTCTGCGTCTCAGAGTCTCTGCGTCTCAGAGTCTCAGAGTCTCTGCGTCTCAGAGTCTCTGCGTCTCAGAGTCTCTGCGTCTCTGCGTCTCAGAGTCTCTGCGTCTCAGAGTCTCTGCGTCTCAGAGTCTCAGAGTCTCTGCGTCTCAGAGTCTCTGCGTCTCAGAGTCTCTGCGTCTCAGAGTCTCTGCGTCTCTGCGTCTCAGAGTCTCAGAGTCTCTGCGTCTCAGAGTCTCTGCGTCTCAGAGTCTCTGCGTCTCAGAGTCTCAGAGTCTCATAGTCTCTGCGTCTCAGAGTCTCTGCGTCTCAGAGTCTCTGCGTCTCTGCGTCCCAGGGTATCAGAGTCTCTGCGTCTCAGAGTCTCAGAGTCTCTGCGTCTCAGAGTCTCTGCGTCTCAGAGTCTCTGCGTCTCAGTGTCTCTGCCGTCTCTGCGTCTCAGAATCTCTGCGTCTCAGAGTCTCTGCGTCTCAGAGTCTCTGCGTCTCAGAGTCTCTGCGTCTCTGCGTCTCAGAGTCTCTGCGTCTCAGAGCCTCTGCGTCTCTGCGTCTCAGAGTCTCTGCGTCTCAGAGTCTCTGCGTCTCAGAGTCTCTGCGTCTCAGAGTCTCTGCGCCTCTGCGTCTCAGAGTCTCTGCGTCTCAGAGTCTCTGCGTCTCTGCGTCTCAGAGTCTCTGCGTCTCAGAGTCTCTGCGTCTCAGAGTCTCTGCGTCTCTGCGTCTCAGAGTCTCTGCGTCTCTGCGTCTCTGCGTCTCTGCGTCTCAGAGTCTCTGCGTCTCAGAGTCTCTGCGTCTCTGCGTCTCAGAGTCTCTGCGTCACTGCGTCTCTGCGTCTCAGAGTCTCTGCATCTCAGAGTCTCTGCGTCTCAGAGTCTCTGCGTCTCAGAGTCTCTGCGTCTCTGCGTCTCAGAGTCTCTGCGTCTCAGAGTCTCTGCGTCTCAGAGTCTCTGCGTCTCAGAGTCTCTGCGTCTCTGCGTCTCTGCGTCTCAGAGTCTCTGCGTCTCTGCGTCTCAGAGTCTCTGCGTCTCAGAGTCTCTGCGTCTCAGAGTCTCTGCGTCTCAGAGTCTCTGCGTCTCAGAGTCTCTGCGTCACTGCGTCTCTGCGTCTCAGAGTCTCTGCGTCTCAGAGTCTCTGCGTCTCAGAGTCTCTGCGTCTCTGCGTCTCAGATTCTCTGCATCTCAGAGTCTCTGCGTCTCAGAGTCTCTGCGTCTCTGCGTCTCAGAGTCTCTGCGTCCCTGCGTCTCAGAGTCTCTGCGTCTCAGAGTCTCTGCGTCTCTGCGTCTCTGCGTCTCAGATTCTCAGATTCTCAGAGTCTCTGCGTCTCTGCATCTCAGAGTCTGTGCGACTCAGAGTCTCTGCGTCTCAGAGTCACTGCGTCTCAGAGTCTCAGAGTCTCAGAGTCTCAGAGTCTCTGCGTCTCAGAGTCTCAGAGTCTCTGCGTCGCAGCGTCTCAGAGTCTCTGCGTCTCAGAGTCTCAGAGTCTTGCGTCTCAGCGTCTCAGAGTCTCTGCGTCTCAGAGTCTCTGCGTCTCAGAGTCTCTGCGTCTCAGAGTCTCAGAGTCTCTGCATCTCAGCGTCTCAGAGTCTCTGCGTCTCAGCGTCTCAGAGTCTCTGCGTCTCAGAGTCTCTGCGTCTCAGAGTCGCTGCGTCTCTGAGTCTCTGCGTCTCAGAGTCCTGCGTCTCTGCGTCTCAGAGTCTCTGCGTCTCAGAGTCTCTGCGTCTCAGAGTCTCTGCGTCTCTGCGTCTCAGAGTCTCTGCGTCTCAGAGTCTCAGAGTCTCTGCGTCTCAGAGTCTCTGCGTCTCAGAGTCTCAGAGTCTCTGCGTCTCAGAGTCTCTGCGTCTCAGAGTCTCTGCGTCTCTGCGTCTCAGAGTCTCTGCGTCTCAGAGTCTCTGCGTCTCAGAGTCTCTGCGTCTCAGAATCTCAGAGTCTCTGCGTCTCAGAGTCTCAGAGTCTCAGAGTCTCATAGTCTCTGCCTCTCAGAGTCTCTGCGTCTCAGAGTCTCTGCGTCTCTGCGTCTCAGAGTCTCAGAGTCTCTGCGTCTCAGAGTCTCAGAGTCTCTGCGTCTCAGAGTCTCTGCGTCTCAGAGTCTCAGCGTCTCAGTGTCTCTGCGTCTCTGCGTCTCAGAATCTCTGCGTCTCAGAGTCTCTGCGTCTCAGAGTCTCTGCGTCTCAGAGTCTCTGCGTCTCAGAGTCTCTGCGTCTCTGCGTCTCAGAGTCTCTGCGTCTCAGAGTCTCTGCGTCTCAGAGTCTCAGAGTCTCTGCGTCTCAGAGTCTCTGCGTCTCAGAGTCTCTGCGTCTCTGCGTCTCTGCGTCTCAGAGTCTCTGCGTCTCTGCGTCTCAGAGTCTCTGCGTCTCAGAGTCTCTGCGTCTCTGCGTCTCAGAGTCTCTGCGTCTCAGAGTCTCTGCGTCTCTGCGTCTCAGAGTCTAAGCGTCTCAGAGTCTCTGCGTCTCAGAGTCTCAGAGTCTCTGCGTCTCAGAGTCTCTGCGTCTCAGAGTCTCTGCGTCTCTGCGTCTCAGAGTCTCAGAGTCTCTGCGTCTCTGCGTCTCTGCGTCTCTGCGTCTCAGAGTCTCTGCGTCTCAGAGTCTCTGCGTCTCTGCGTCTCAGAGTCTCTGCGTCTCAGAGTCTCTGCGTCTCTGCGTCTCAGAGTCTCTGCGTCTCAGAGTCTCTGCGTCTCAGAGTCTCTGCGTCTCTGCGTCTCAGAGTCTCTGCGTCTTCTGCGTCTCTGCGTCTCTGCGTCTCAGAGTCTCTGCGTCTCAGAGTCTCTGCGTCTCTGCGTCTCAGAGTCTCTGCGTCTCCAGAGTCTCTGCGTCTCTGCGTCTCAGAGTCTCTGCGTCTCAGAGTCTCTGCGTCTCAGAGTCTCTGCGTCTCAGAGTGTCAGAGTCTCTGCGTCTCTGCGTCTCAGAGTCTCTGCGTCTCAGAGTCTCTGCGTCTCAGAGTCTCTGCGTCTCTGCGTCTCAGAGTCTCAGAGTCTCTGCGTCTCAGAGTCTCAGAGTCTCTGCGTCTCAGAGTCTCTGCGTCTCAGAGTCTCTGCGTCTCTGCGTCTCAGAGTCTCAGAGTCTCTGCGTCTCAGAGTCTCAGAGTCTCTGCGTCTCAGAGTCTCTGCGTCCCAGAGTCTCTGCGTCTCTGCGTCTCTGTGTCTCAGAGTCTCTGCGTCTCAGAGTCTCTGCGTGTCTGCGTCTCTGTGTCTCTGCGTCTCAGAGTCTCTGCGTCTCTGTGTCTCAGAGTCTCTGCGTCTCAGAGTCTCTGCGTCTCTGCGTGTCTGTGTCTCAGAGTCTCTGCGTCTCAGAGTCTCTGCGTCTCTGCGTCTCAGAGTCTCTGCGTCTCAGAGTCTCTGCGTCTCTGCGTCTCAGAGTCTCTGCGTCTCAGAGTCTCTGCGTCTCAGAGTCTCTGCGTCTCAGAGTGTCAGAGTCTCTGCGTCTCTGCGTCTCAGAGTCTCTGCGTCTCAGAGTCTCTGCGTCTCTGCGTCTCAGAGTCTCAGAGTCTCTGCGTCTCAGAGTCTCAGAGTCTCTGCGTCTCAGAGTCTCTGCGTCTCAGAGTCTCTGCGTCTCTGCGTCTCAGAGTCTCAGAGTCTCTGCGTCTCAGAGTCTCAGAGTCTCTGCGTCTCAGAGTCTCTGCGTCTCAGAGTCTCTGCGTCTCTGCGTCTCTGTGTCTCAGAGTCTCTGCGTCTCAGAGTCTCTGCGTGTCTGCGTCTCTGTGTCTCTGCGTCTCAGAGTCTCTGCGTCTCTGTGTCTCAGAGTCTCTGCGTCTCAGAGTCTCTGCGTCTCTGCGTGTCTGTGTCTCAGAGTCTCTGCGTCTCTGCGTCTCAGAGTCTCTGCGTCTCTGCGTCTCTGCGTCTCAGAGTATCTGCGTCTCTGCGTCTCAGAGTCTCAGCCTCTCAGAGTCTCAGAGTCTCTGCGTCTCTGCGTCTCTGCGTCTCAGAGTCTCTGCGTCTCTGCGTCTCAGAGTCTCTGCGTCTCAGAGTCTCTGCGTCTCAGAGTCTCTGCGTCTCAGAGTCTCAGAGTCTCTGCGTCTCAGAGTCTCAGAGTCTCTGCGTCTCAGAGTCTCTGCGTCTCAAAGTCTCTGCGTCTCAGAGTCTCTGCGTCTCTGCGTCTCAGAGTCTCAGAGTCTCTGCATCTCAGAGTCTCAGAGTCTCTGCGTCTCAGAGTCTCTGCGTCTCAGAGTCTCTGCGTCTCAGTGTCTCTGCGTCTCTGCGTCTCAGAGTCTCTGCGTCTCAGAGTCTCTGCGTCTCAGAGTCTCTGCGTCTCAGAGTCTCAGAGTCTCTGCGTCTCAGAGTCTCTGCGTCTCAGAGTCTCTGCGTCTCTGCGTCTCTGCGTCTCAGAGTCTCTGCGTCTCAGAGTCTCTGAGTCTCAGAGTCTCTGCGTCTCAGACTCTCTGCGTCTCTGCGTCTCAGAGTCTCTGCGTCTCTGCGTCTCAGAGTCTCTGCGTCTCTGCGTCTCTGCGTCTCTGTGTCTCAGAGTCTCTGCGTCTCTGCGTCTCAGAGTCTCTGCGTCTCTGCGTCTCTGTGTCTCTGTGTCTCAGAGTCTCTGCGTCTCAGAGTCTCTGCGTCTCTGCGTCTCTGCGTCTCAGAGTCTCAGCGTCTCAGAGTCTCTGCGTCTCTGCGTCTCAGAGTCTCTGCGTCTCTGCGTCTCAGAGTCTCTGCGTCTCTGCGTCTCTGTGTCTCAGAGCCTCTGCGTCTCTGCGTCTCTGTGTCTCAGAGTCTCTGCGTCTCTGCGTCTCAGAGTCTCTGCGTCTCTGCGTCTCAGAGTATCTGCGTCTCTGCGTCTCAGAGTCTCAGCGTCTCAGAGTCTCAGAGTCTGTGCGTCTCTGCGTCTCAGAGTCTCTGCGTCTCTGCGTCTCAGAGTCTCTGCGTCTCAGAGTCTCTGCGTCTCAGAGTCTCTGCGTCTCAGAGTCTCTGCGTCTCAGAGTCTCAGAGTCTCTGCGTCTCAGAGTCTCAGCGTCTCAAAGTCTCTGCGTCTCAGAGTCTCTGCGTCTCTGCGTCTCAGAGTCTCAGAGTCTCTGCGTCTCAGAGTCTCTGCGTCTCAGAGTCTCTGCGTCTCAGTTTCTCTGCGTCTCTGCGTCTCAGAGTCTCTGCGTCTCAGAGTCTCTGCGTCTCAGAGTCTCAGAGTCTCTGCGTCTCAGAGTCTCTGCGTCTCAGAGTCTCTGCGTCTCTGCGTCTCAGAGTCTCTGCGTCTCTGCGTCTCAGAGTCTCTGCGTCTCAGAGTCTCTGCATCTCAGAGTCTCTGCGTCTCAGAGTCTCTGCGTCTCTGCGTCTCAGAGTCTCTGCGTCCCTGCGTCTCAGAGTCTCTGCGTATCAGAGTCTCTGCGTCTCTGCGTCTCTGCGTCTCTGCGTCTCAGATTCTCAGATTCTCAGAGTCTCTGCGTCTCTGCATCTCAGAGTCTGCGCGTCTCAGGGTCTCTGCGTCTCAGAGTCTCTGCGTCTCAGAGTCTCAGAGTCTCAGAGTCTCTGCGTCTCAGAGTTTCAGAGTCTCTGCGTCTCAGCGTCTCAGAGTCTCTGTGTCTCAGAGTCTCAGAGTCTTGCGTCTCAGCGTCTCAGAGTCTCTGCGTCTCAGAGTCTCTGCGTCTCTGCGTCTCAGAGTCTCTGCGTCTCAGAGTCTCAGAGTCTCTGCGTCTCAGAGTCTCAGAGTCTCTGCGTCTCAGCGTCTCAGAGTCTCTGCGTCTCAGAGTCTCTGCGTCTCAGAGTCGCTGCGTCTCTGAGTCTCTGCGTCTCAGAGTCTCTGCGTCTCTGCGTCTCAGAGTCTCTGCGTCTCAGAGTCTCAGAGTCTCTGCGTCTCAGAGTCTCTGCGTCTCAGAGTCTCAGAGTCTCAGAGTCTCTGCGTCTCAGAGTCTCTGCGTCTCAGAGTCTCAGAGTCTCTGCGTCTCAGAGTCTCTGCGTCTCAGAGTCTCTGCGTCTCAGAGTCGCTGCGTCTCTGCGTCTCAGAGTCTCAGAGTCTCTGCGTCTCAGAGTCTCAGAGTCTCAGAGTCTCATAGTCTCTGCGTCTCAGAGTCTCTGCGTCTCTGCGTCTCAGAGTCTCAGAGTCTCTGCGTCTCAGAGTCTCAGAGTCTCAGAGTCTCTGCGTCTCAGAGTCTCTGCGTCTCAGAGTCTCTGCGTCTCAGTGTCTCTGCGTCTCAGAGTCTCTGCGTCTCTGCGTCTCAGAGTCTCAGAGTCTCTGCGTCTCAGAGTCTCTGCGTCTCAGAGTCTCTGCGTCTCAGTTTCTCTGCGTCTCTGCGTCTCAGAGTCTCTGCGTCTCAGAGTCTCTGCGTCTCAGAGTCTCAGAGTCTCTGCGTCTCAGAGTCTCTGCGTCTCAGAGTCTCTGCGTCTCTGCGTCTCAGAGTCTCTGCGTCTCTGCGTCTCAGAGTCTCTGCGTCTCAGAGTCTCTGCGTCTCAGAGTCTCTGCGTCTCTGCGTCTCAGAGTCTCTGCATCTTAGAGTCTCTGCGTCTCAGAGTCTCTGCGTCTCTGCGTCTCAGAGTCTCTGCGTCCCTGCGTCTCAGTCTCTGCGTCTCAGAGTCTCTGCGTCTCTGCGTCTCTGCGTCTCAGATTCTCAGATTCTCAGAGTCTCTGCGTCTCTGCATCTCAGAGTCTGTGCGTCTCAGAGTCTCTTAGTCTCAGAGTCTCTGCGTCTCAGAGTCTCAGAGTCTCTGAGTCTCAGAGATTCAGAGTCTCTGCGTCTCAGCGTCTCAGAGTCTCTGTGTCTCAGAGTCTCAGAGTCTTGCGTCTCAGCGTCTTAGAGTCTCTGCGTCTCAGAGTCTCTGCGTCTCAGAGTCTCAGAGTCTCTGCGTCTCAGAGTCTCAGAGTCTCTGCGTCTCAGCGTCTCAGAGTCTCTGCGTCTCAGAGTCTCTGTGTCTCAGAGTCTCTGCGTCTCAGAGTCGCTGCGTCTCTGAGTCTCTGCGTCTCAGAGTCTCTGCGTCTCTGCGTCTCAGAGTCTCTGCGTCTCAGAGTCTCTGCGTCTCTGCGTCTCAGAGTCTCTGCGTCTCAGAGTCTCAGAGTCTCTGCGTCTCAGAGTCTCAGAGTCTCTGCGTCTCAGAGTCTCAGAGTCTCAGAGTCTCTGCGTCTCAGAGTCTCTGCGTCTCAGAGTCTCAGAGTCTCTGCGTCTCAGAGTCTCTGCGTCTCAGAGTCTCTGCGTCTCAGAGTCGCTGCGTCTCTGCGTCTCAGAGTCTCAGAGTCTCTGCGTCTCAGAGTCTCAGAGTCTCATAGTCTCTGCGTCTCAGAGTCTCTGCGTCTCTGCGTCTCAGAGTCTCAGAGTCTCTGCGTCTCAGAGTCTCTGCGTCTCAGACTCTCTGCGTCTCAGAGTCTCTGCGTCTCAGAGTCTCTGCGTCACTGCGTCTCTGCGTCTCAGAGTCTCTGCGTCTCAGAGTCTCTGCGTCTCAGAGTCTCTGCGTCTCAGAGTCTCTGCGTCTCTGCGTCTCAGAGTCTCTGCGTCTCAGAGTCTCTGCGTCTCAGAGTCTCTGCGTCTCTGCGTCTCAGAGTCTCTGCATCTCAGAGTCTCTGCGTCTCAGAGTCTCTGCGTCTCTGCGTCTCAGAGTCTCTGCGTCCCTGCGTCTCAGAGTCTCTGCGTCTCAGAGTCTCTGCGTCTCTGCGTCTCTGCGTCTCTGCGTCTCAGATTCTCAGATTCTCAGAGTCTCTGCGTCTCTGCATCTCAGAGTCTGTGTGTCTCAGAGTCTCTGCGTCTCAGAGTCTCTGCGTCTCAGAGTCTCTGCGTCTCAGAGTCTCAGAGTCTCAGAGTCTCTGCGTCTCAGAGTCTCAGAGTCTCTGCGTCTCAGAGTCTCAGAGTCTCAGAGTCTTGCGTCTCAGCGTCTCAGAGTCTCTGCGTCTCAGAGTCTCTGCGTCTCAGAGTCTCAGTGTCTCTGCGTCTCAGAGTCTCAGAGTCTCTGCGTCTCAGCGTCTCAGAGTCTCTGCGTCTCAGAGTCTCTGCGTCTCAGAGTCTCTGCGTCTCAGAGTCTCTGCGTCTCTGAGTCTCTGCGTCTCAGAGTCTCTGCGTCTCTGCGTCTCAGAGTCTCTGCGTCTCAGAGTCTCTGCGTCTCTGCGTCTCAGAGTCTCTGCGTCTCTGCGTCTCAGAGTCTCTGCGTCTCAGAGTCTCTGCGTCTCAGAGTCTCAGAGTCTCTGCGTCTCAGAGTCTCTGCGTCTCAGAGTCTCAGAGTCTCTGCGTCTCAGAGTATCTGCGTCTCAGAGTCTCTGCGTCTCAGAGTCTCTGCGTCTCTGCGTCTCAGAGTCTCAGAGTCTCTGCGTCTCAGAGTCTCAGAGTCTCATAGTCTCTGCGTCTCAGAGTCTCTGCGTCTCAGAGTCTCTGCGTCTCTGCGTCTCAGAGTCTCTGCGTCTCTGCGTCTCAGAGTCTCAGAGTCTCTGCGTCTCAGAGTCTCAGAGTCTCTGCGTCTCAGAGTCTCTGCGTCTCAGAGTCTCTGCGTCTCAGTGTCTCTGCGTCTCTGCGTCTCAGAGTCTCTGCGTCTCAGAGTCTCTGCGTCTCAGAGTCTCTGCGTCTCTGCGTCTCAGAGTCTCTGCGTCTCAGAGTCTCTGCGTCTCTGCGTCTCAGAGTCTCAGAGTCTCTGCGTCTCTGCGTCTCTGCGTCTCAGAGTCTCTGCGTCTCTGCGTCTCAGAGTCTCTGCGTCTCAGAGTCTCTGCGTCTCTGCGTCTCAGAGTCTCTGCGTCTCAGAGTCTCTGCGTCTCAGAGTCTCTGCGTCTCTGCGTCTCAGAGTCTCTGCGTCTCAGAGTCTCTGCGTCTCAGAGTCTCTGCGTCTCAGAGTCTCTGCGTCTCAGAGTCTCTGCGTCTCAGAGTGTCAGAGTCTCTGCGTCTCTGCGTCTCAGAGTCTCTGCGTCTCAGAGTCTCTGCGTCTCAGAGTCTCTGCGTCTCAGAGTCTCTGCGTCTCAGATTCTCTGCGTCTCTGCGTCTCATAGTCTCAGAGTCTCTGCGTCTCAGAGTCTCAGAGTCTCTGCGTCTCAGAGTCTCTGCGTCTCAGAGTCTCTGCGTCTCTGCGTCTCAGAGTCTCTGCGTCTCAGAGTCTCTGCGTCTCTGCGTCTCAGAGTCTCTGCGTCTCAGAGTCTCTGCGTCTCAGAGTCTCTGCGTCTCTGCGTCTCAGAGTCTCTGCGTCTCAGAGTCTCTGCGTCTCAGAGTCTCTGCGTCTCAGAGTCTCTGCGTCTCAGAGTCTCTGCGTCTCAGAGTGTCAGAGTCTCTGCGTCTCTGCGTCTCAGTGTCTCTGCGTCTCAGAGTCTCTGCGTCTCAGAGTCTCTGCGTCTCAGAGTCTCTGCGTCTCAGATTCTCTGCGTCTCTGCGTCTCAGAGTCTCAGAGTCTCTGCGTCTCAGAGTCTCAGAGTCTCTGCGTCTCAGAGTCTCTGCATCTCAGAGTCTCTGCGTCTCAGAGTCTCTGCGTCTCTGCGTCTCAGAGTCTCTGCGTCCCTGCGTCTCAGAGTCTCTGCGTCTCAGAGTCTCTGCGTCTCTGCGTCTCTGCGTCTCAGATTCTCAGATTCTCAGAGTCTCTGCGTCTCTGCATCTCAGAGTCTGTGTGTCTCAGAGTCTCTGCGTCTCAGAGTCTCTGCGTCTCAGAGTCTCTGCGTCTCAGAGTCTCAGAGTCTCAGAGTCTCTGCGTCTCAGAGTCTCAGAGTCTCTGCGTCTCAGCGTCTCAGAGTCTCAGAGTCTTGCGTCTCAGCGTCTCAGAGTCTCTGCGTCTCAGAGTCTCTGCGTCTCAGAGTCTCAGCGTCTCTGCGTCTCAGAGTCTCAGAGTCTCTGCGTCTCAGCGTCTCATAGTCTCTGCGTCTCAGAGTCTCTGCGTCTCAGAGTCTCTGCGTCTCAGAGTCGCTGCGTCTCTGAGTCTCTGCGTCTCAGAGTCTCTGCGTCTCTGCGTCTCAGAGTCTCTGCGTCTCAGAGTCTCTGCGTCTCAGAGTCTCAGAGTCTCTGCGTCTCTGCGTCTCAGAGTCTCTGCGTCTCAGAGTCTCTGCGTCTCAGAGTCTCAGAGTCTCTGCGTCTCAGAGTCTCTGCGTCTCAGAGTCTCAGAGTCTCTGCGTCTCAGAGTATCTGCGTCTCAGAGTCTCTGCGTCTCAGAGTCTCTGCGTCTCTGCGTCTCAGAGTCTCAGAGTCTCTGCGTCTCAGAGTCTCAGAGTCTCATAGTCTCTGCGTCTCAGAGTCTCTGCGTCTCAGAGTCTCTGCGTCTCTGCGTCTCAGAGTCTCTGCGTCTCTGCGTCTCAGAGTCTCAGAGTCTCTGCGTCTCAGAGTCTCAGAGTCTCTGCGTCTCAGAGTCTCTGCGTCACAGAGTCTCTGCGTCTCAGTGTCTCTGCGTCTCTGCGTCTCAGAATCTCTGCGTCTCAGAGTCTCTGCGTCTCAGATTCTCTGCGTCTCAGAGTCTCTGCGTCTCTGCGTCTCAGAGTCTCTGCGTCTCAGAGTCTCTGCGTCTCTGCGTCTCAGAGTCTCAGAGTCTCTGCGTCTCTGCGTCTCTGCGTCTCAGAGTCTCTGCGTCTCTGCGTCTCAGAGTCTCTGCGTCTCAGAGTCTCTGCGTCTCTGCGTCTCAGAGTCTCTGCGTCTCAGAGTCTCTGCGTCTCAGAGTCTCTGCGTCTCTGCGTCTCAGAGTCTCTGCGTCTCAGAGTCTCTGCGTCTCAGAGTCTCTGCGTCTCAGAGTCTCTGCGTCTCAGAGTCTCTGCGTCTCAGAGTGTCAGAGTCTCTGCGTCTCTGCGTCTCAGAGTCTCTGCGTCTCAGAGTCTCTGCGTCTCAGAGTCTCTGCGTCTCAGAGTCTCTGCGTCTCAGATTCTCTGCGTCTCTGCGTCTCAGAGTCTCAGAGTCTCTGCGTCTCAGAGTCTCAGAGTCTCTGCGTCTCAGAGTCTCTGCGTCTCTGTGTCTCTGCGTCTCAGTGTCTCTGCGTCTCTGCGTCTCAGAATCTCTGCGTCTCAGAGTCTCTGCGTCTCAGAGTCTCTGCGTCTCAGAGTCTCTGCGTCTCAGAGTCTCTGCGTCTCTGCGTCTCAGAGTCTCTGCGTCTTAGAGTCTCTGCGTCTCTGCGTCTCAGAGTCTCTGCGTCTCAGAGTCTCAGCGTCTCAGAGTCTCAGAGTCTCTGCGTCTCAGAGTCTCTGCGTCTCAGAGTCTCTGCGTCTCTGCGTCTCAGAGTCTCTGCGTCTCTGCGTCTCTGTGTCTCAGAGTCTCTGCGTCTCTGCGTCTCAGAGTCTCTGCGTCTCTGCGTCTCTGCGTCTCAGAGTATCTGCGTCTCTGCGTCTCAGAGTCTCAGCGTCTCAGAGTCTCAGAGTCTCTGCGTCTCTGCGTCTCAGAGTCTCTGCATCTCTGCGTCTCAGAGTCTCTGCGTCTCTGCGTCTCAGAGTCTCTGCGTCTCAGAGTCTCTGCGTCTCAGAGTCTCTGCGTCTCAGAGTCTCTGCGTCTCAGAGTCTCAGAGTCTCTGCGTCTCAGAGTCTCAGAGTCTCTGCGTCTCAGAGTCTCTGCGTCTCAAAGTCTCAGCGTCTCAGAGTCTCTGCGTCTCTGCGTCTCAGAGTCTCTGCGTCTCTGCGTCTCAGAGTCTCTGCGTCTCAGAGTCTCTGCGTCTCAGAGTCTCTGCGTCTCAGAGTCTCTGCGTCTCTGCGTCTCAGAGTCTCTGCATCTCAGAGTCTCTGCGTCTCAGAGTCTCTGCGTCTCTGCGTCTCAGAGTCTCTGCGTCCCTGCGTCTCAGTCTCTGCGTCTCAGAGTCTCTGCGTCTCTGCGTCTCTGCGTCTCAGATTCTCAGATTCTCAGAGTCTCTGCGTCTCTGCATCTCAGAGTCTGTGCGTCTCAGAGTCTCTTAGTCTCAGAGTCTCTGCGTCTCAGAGTCTCAGAGTCTCTGCGTCTCAGAGTTTCAGAGTCTCTGCGTCTCAGCGTCTCAGAGTCTCTGTGTCTCAGAGTCTCAGAGTCTTGCGTCTCAGCGTCTCAGAGTCTCTGCGTCTCAGAGTCTCTGCGTCTCAGAGTCTCAGAGTCTCTGCGTCTCAGAGTCTCAGAGTCTCTGCGTCTCAGCGTCTCAGAGTCTCTGCGTCTCAGAGTCTCTGTGTCTCAGAGTCTCTGCGTCTCAGAGTCGCTGCGTCTCTGAGTCTCTGCGTCTCAGAGTCTCTGCGTCTCTGCGTCTCAGAGTCTCTGCGTCTCAGAGTCTCTGCGTCTCTGCGTCTCAGAGTCTCTGCGTCTCAGAGTCTCAGAGTCTCTGCGTCTCAGAGTCTCAGAGTCTCTGCGTCTCAGAGTCTCTGCGTCTCAGAGTCTCAGAGTCTCAGAGTCTCTGCGTCTCAGAGTCTCTGCGTCTCAGAGTCTCAGAGTCTCTGCGTCTCAGAGTCTCTGCGTCTCAGAGTCGCTGCGTCTCTGCGTCTCAGAGTCTCAGAGTCTCTGCGTCTCAGAGTCTCAGAGTCTCATAGTCTCTGCGTCTCAGAGTCTCTGCGTCTCTGCGTCTCAGAGTCTCAGAGTCTCTGCGTCTCAGAGTCTCTGCGTCTCAGACTCTCTGCGTCTCAGAGTCTCTGCGTCTCAGAGTCTCTGCGTCACTGCGTCTCTGCGTCTCAGAGTCTCTGCGTCTCAGAGTCTCTGCGTCTCAGAGTCTCTGCGTCTCAGAGTCTCTGCGTCTCTGCGTCTCAGAGTCTCTGCGTCTCAGAGTCTCTGCGTCTCAGAGTCTCTGCGTCTCTGCGTCTCAGAGTCTCTGCATCTCAGAGTCTCTGCGTCTCAGAGTCTCTGCGTCTCTGCGTCTCAGAGTCTCTGCGTCCCTGCGTCTCAGAGTCTCTGCGTCTCAGAGTCTCTGCGTCTCTGCGTCTCTGCGTCTCAGATTCTCAGATTCTCAGAGTCTCTGCGTCTCTGCATCTCAGAGTCTGTGTGTCTCAGAGTCTCTGCGTCTCAGAGTCTCTGCGTCTCAGAGTCTCTGCGTCTCAGAGTCTCAGAGTCTCAGAGTCTCTGCGTCTCAGAGTCTCAGAGTCTCTGCGTCTCAGAGTCTCAGAGTCTCAGAGTCTTGCGTCTCAGCGTCTCAGAGTCTCTGCGTCTCAGAGTCTCTGCGTCTCAGAGTCTCAGTGTCTCTGCGTCTCAGAGTCTCAGAGTCTCTGCGTCTCAGCGTCTCAGAGTCTCTGCGTCTCAGAGTCTCTGCGTCTCAGAGTCTCTGCGTCTCAGAGTCTCTGCGTCTCTGAGTCTCTGCGTCTCAGAGTCTCTGCGTCTCTGCGTCTCAGAGTCTCTGCGTCTCAGAGTCTCTGCGTCTCTGCGTCTCAGAGTCTCTGCGTCTCTGCGTCTCAGAGTCTCTGCGTCTCAGAGTCTCTGCGTCTCAGAGTCTCAGAGTCTCTGCGTCTCAGAGTCTCTGCGTCTCAGAGTCTCAGAGTCTCTGCGTCTCAGAGTATCTGCGTCTCAGAGTCTCTGCGTCTCAGAGTCTCTGCGTCTCTGCGTCTCAGAGTCTCAGAGTCTCTGCGTCTCAGAGTCTCAGAGTCTCATAGTCTCTGCGTCTCAGAGTCTCTGCGTCTCAGAGTCTCTGCGTCTCTGCGTCTCAGAGTCTCTGCGTCTCTGCGTCTCAGAGTCTCAGAGTCTCTGCGTCTCAGAGTCTCAGAGTCTCTGCGTCTCAGAGTCTCTGCGTCTCAGAGTCTCTGCGTCTCAGTGTCTCTGCGTCTCTGCGTCTCAGAATCTCTGCGTCTCAGAGTCTCTGCGTCTCAGAGTCTCTGCGTCTCAGAGTCTCTGCGTCTCTGCGTCTCAGAGTCTCTGCGTCTCAGAGTCTCTGCGTCTCTGCGTCTCAGAGTCTCAGAGTCTCTGCGTCTCTGCGTCTCTGCGTCTCAGAGTCTCTGCGTCTCTGCGTCTCAGAGTCTCTGCGTCTCAGAGTCTCTGCGTCTCTGCGTCTCAGAGTCTCTGCGTCTCAGAGTCTCTGCGTCTCAGAGTCTCTGCGTCTCTGCGTCTCAGAGTCTCTGCGTCTCAGAGTCTCTGCGTCTCAGAGTCTCTGCGTCTCAGAGTCTCTGCGTCTCAGAGTCTCTGCGTCTCAGAGTGTCAGAGTCTCTGCGTCTCTGCGTCTCAGAGTCTCTGCGTCTCAGAGTCTCTGCGTCTCAGAGTCTCTGCGTCTCAGAGTCTCTGCGTCTCAGATTCTCTGCGTCTCTGCGTCTCATAGTCTCAGAGTCTCTGCGTCTCAGAGTCTCAGAGTCTCTGCGTCTCAGAGTCTCTGCGTCTCAGAGTCTCTGCGTCTCTGCGTCTCAGAGTCTCTGCGTCTCAGAGTCTCTGCGTCTCTGCGTCTCAGAGTCTCTGCGTCTCAGAGTCTCTGCGTCTCAGAGTCTCTGCGTCTCTGCGTCTCAGAGTCTCTGCGTCTCAGAGTCTCTGCGTCTCAGAGTCTCTGCGTCTCAGAGTCTCTGCGTCTCAGAGTCTCTGCGTCTCAGAGTGTCAGAGTCTCTGCGTCTCTGCGTCTCAGTGTCTCTGCGTCTCAGAGTCTCTGCGTCTCAGAGTCTCTGCGTCTCAGAGTCTCTGCGTCTCAGATTCTCTGCGTCTCTGCGTCTCAGAGTCTCAGAGTCTCTGCGTCTCAGAGTCTCAGAGTCTCTGCGTCTCAGAGTCTCTGCATCTCAGAGTCTCTGCGTCTCAGAGTCTCTGCGTCTCTGCGTCTCAGAGTCTCTGCGTCCCTGCGTCTCAGAGTCTCTGCGTCTCAGAGTCTCTGCGTCTCTGCGTCTCTGCGTCTCAGATTCTCAGATTCTCAGAGTCTCTGCGTCTCTGCATCTCAGAGTCTGTGTGTCTCAGAGTCTCTGCGTCTCAGAGTCTCTGCGTCTCAGAGTCTCTGCGTCTCAGAGTCTCAGAGTCTCAGAGTCTCTGCGTCTCAGAGTCTCAGAGTCTCTGCGTCTCAGCGTCTCAGAGTCTCAGAGTCTTGCGTCTCAGCGTCTCAGAGTCTCTGCGTCTCAGAGTCTCTGCGTCTCAGAGTCTCAGCGTCTCTGCGTCTCAGAGTCTCAGAGTCTCTGCGTCTCAGCGTCTCATAGTCTCTGCGTCTCAGAGTCTCTGCGTCTCAGAGTCTCTGCGTCTCAGAGTCGCTGCGTCTCTGAGTCTCTGCGTCTCAGAGTCTCTGCGTCTCTGCGTCTCAGAGTCTCTGCGTCTCAGAGTCTCTGCGTCTCAGAGTCTCAGAGTCTCTGCGTCTCTGCGTCTCAGAGTCTCTGCGTCTCAGAGTCTCTGCGTCTCAGAGTCTCAGAGTCTCTGCGTCTCAGAGTCTCTGCGTCTCAGAGTCTCAGAGTCTCTGCGTCTCAGAGTATCTGCGTCTCAGAGTCTCTGCGTCTCAGAGTCTCTGCGTCTCTGCGTCTCAGAGTCTCAGAGTCTCTGCGTCTCAGAGTCTCAGAGTCTCATAGTCTCTGCGTCTCAGAGTCTCTGCGTCTCAGAGTCTCTGCGTCTCTGCGTCTCAGAGTCTCTGCGTCTCTGCGTCTCAGAGTCTCAGAGTCTCTGCGTCTCAGAGTCTCAGAGTCTCTGCGTCTCAGAGTCTCTGCGTCACAGAGTCTCTGCGTCTCAGTGTCTCTGCGTCTCTGCGTCTCAGAATCTCTGCGTCTCAGAGTCTCTGCGTCTCAGATTCTCTGCGTCTCAGAGTCTCTGCGTCTCTGCGTCTCAGAGTCTCTGCGTCTCAGAGTCTCTGCGTCTCTGCGTCTCAGAGTCTCAGAGTCTCTGCGTCTCTGCGTCTCTGCGTCTCAGAGTCTCTGCGTCTCTGCGTCTCAGAGTCTCTGCGTCTCAGAGTCTCTGCGTCTCTGCGTCTCAGAGTCTCTGCGTCTCAGAGTCTCTGCGTCTCAGAGTCTCTGCGTCTCTGCGTCTCAGAGTCTCTGCGTCTCAGAGTCTCTGCGTCTCAGAGTCTCTGCGTCTCAGAGTCTCTGCGTCTCAGAGTCTCTGCGTCTCAGAGTCTCTGCGTCTCAGAGTGTCAGAGTCTCTGCGTCTCTGCGTCTCAGAGTCTCTGCGTCTCAGAGTCTCTGCGTCTCAGAGTCTCTGCGTCTCAGAGTCTCTGCGTCTCAGATTCTCTGCGTCTCTGCGTCTCAGAGTCTCAGAGTCTCTGCGTCTCAGAGTCTCAGAGTCTCTGCGTCTCAGAGTCTCTGCGTCTCTGTGTCTCTGCGTCTCAGTGTCTCTGCGTCTCTGCGTCTCAGAATCTCTGCGTCTCAGAGTCTCTGCGTCTCAGAGTCTCTGCGTCTCAGAGTCTCTGCGTCTCTGCGTCTCAGAGTCTCTGCGTCTTAGAGTCTCTGCGTCTCTGCGTCTCAGAGTCTCTGCGTCTCAGAGTCTCAGCGTCTCAGAGTCTCAGAGTCTCTGCGTCTCAGAGTCTCTGCGTCTCAGAGTCTCTGCGTCTCTGCGTCTCAGAGTCTCTGCGTCTCTGCGTCTCTGTGTCTCAGAGTCTCTGCGTCTCTGCGTCTCAGAGTCTCTGCGTCTCTGCGTCTCTGCGTCTCAGAGTATCTGCGTCTCTGCGTCTCAGAGTCTCAGCGTCTCAGAGTCTCAGAGTCTCTGCGTCTCTGCGTCTCAGAGTCTCTGCGTCTCTGCGTCTCAGAGTCTCTGCGTCTCTGCGTCTCAGAGTCTCTGCGTCTCAGAGTCTCTGCGTCTCAGAGTCTCTGCGTCTCAGAGTCTCTGCGTCTCAGAGTCTCAGAGTCTCTGCGTCTCAGAGTCTCAGAGTCTCTGCGTCTCAGAGTCTCTGCGTCTCAAAGTCTCAGCGTCTCAGAGTCTCTGCGTCTCTGCGTCTCAGAGTCTCTGCGTCTCTGCGTCTCAGAGTCTCTGCGTCTCAGAGTCTCTGCGTCTCAGAGTCTCTGCGTCTCTGCGTCTCAGAGTCTCTGCATCTCAGAGTCTCTGCGTCTCAGAGTCTCTGCGTCTCTGCGTCTCAGAGTCTCTGCGTCCCTGCGTCTCAGTCTCTGCGTCTCAGAGTCTCTGCGTCTCTGCGTCTCTGCGTCTCAGATTCTCAGATTCTCAGAGTCTCTGCGTCTCTGCATCTCAGAGTCTGTGCGTCTCAGAGTCTCTTAGTCTCAGAGTCTCTGCGTCTCAGAGTCTCAGAGTCTCTGCGTCTCAGAGTTTCAGAGTCTCTGCGTCTCAGCGTCTCAGAGTCTCTGTGTCTCAGAGTCTCAGAGTCTTGCGTCTCAGCGTCTCAGAGTCTCTGCGTCTCAGAGTCTCTGCGTCTCAGAGTCTCAGAGTCTCTGCGTCTCAGAGTCTCAGAGTCTCTGCGTCTCAGCGTCTCAGAGTCTCTGCGTCTCAGAGTCTCTGTGTCTCAGAGTCTCTGCGTCTCAGAGTCGCTGCGTCTCTGAGTCTCTGCGTCTCAGAGTCTCTGCGTCTCTGCGTCTCAGAGTCTCTGCGTCTCAGAGTCTCTGCGTCTCTGCGTCTCAGAGTCTCTGCGTCTCAGAGTCTCAGAGTCTCTGCGTCTCAGAGTCTCAGAGTCTCTGCGTCTCAGAGTCTCTGCGTCTCAGAGTCTCAGAGTCTCAGAGTCTCTGCGTCTCAGAGTCTCTGCGTCTCAGAGTCTCAGAGTCTCTGCGTCTCAGAGTCTCTGCGTCTCAGAGTCTCTGCGTCTCAGAGTCGCTGCGTCTCTGCGTCTCAGAGTCTCAGAGTCTCTGCGTCTCAGAGTCTCAGAGTCTCATAGTCTCTGCGTCTCAGAGTCTCTGCGTCTCTGCGTCTCAGAGTCTCAGAGTCTCTGCGTCTCAGAGTCTCTGCGTCTCAGACTCTCTGCGTCTCAGAGTCTCTGCGTCTCAGAGTCTCTGCGTCTCAGTGTCTCTGCGTCTCAGTGTCTCTGCGTCTCTGCGTCTCAGAATCTCTGTGTCTCAGAGTCTCTGCGTCTCAGAGTCTCTGCGTCTCAGAGTCTCTGCGTCTCTGCGTCTCAGAGTCTCTGCGTCTCAGAGTCTCTGCGTCTCAGAGTCTCTGCGTCTCTGCGTCTCAGAGTCTCTGCGTCTCAGAGTCTCTGCGTCTCAGAGTCTCTGCGTCTCTGCGTCTCAGAGTCTCTGCGTCTCAGAGTCTCTGCGTCTCTGCATCTCAGAGTCTCTGCGCCACAGAGTCTCTGCGTCTCTGCGTCTCTGCGTCTCAGAGTCTCTGCGTCTCAGAGTCTCTGCGTCTCAGAGTCTCTGCGTCTCAGAGTCTCTGCGTCTCTGCGTCTCAGAGTCTCAGAGTCTCTGCGTCTCAGAGTCTCATAGTCTCTGCGTCTCAGAGTCTCTGCGTCTCAGAGTCTCTTCGTCTCTGCGTCTCTGCGTCTCAGAGTCTCAGAGTCTCTGCGTCTCAGAGTCTCTGCATCTCAGAGTCTCTGCGTCTCAGAGTCTCTGCGTCTCAGAGTCTCTGCGTCTCAGTGTCTCTGCGTCTCTGCGTCTCAGAATCTCTGCGTCTCAGATTCTCTGCGTCTCAGAGTCTCTGCGTCTCTGCGTCTCAGAGTCTCTGCGTCTCAGAGTCTCTGCGTCTCTGCGTCTCAGAGTCTCTGCGTCTCAGAGTCTCTGCGTCTCAGAGTCTCTGCGTCTCTGCGTCTCAGAGTCTCTGCGTCTCAGAGTCTCTGCGTCTCTGCGTCTCAGAGTCTCTGCGTCTCAGAGTTTCTGCGTCTCTGCGTCTCAGAGTCTCTGCGTCTCAGAGTCTCTGCGTCTCAGAGTCTCTGCGTCTCTGCGTCTCAGAGTCTCTGCGTCTCAGAGTCTCTGCGTCTCTGCGTCTCTGAGTCTCTGCGTCTCAGAGTCTCTGCGTCTCAGAGTGACAGAGTCTCTGCGTCTCTGCGTCTCAGAGTCTCTGCGTCTCAGAGTCTCTGCGTCTCAGAGTCTCTGCGTCTCTGCGTCTCAGAGTCTCTGCGTCACTGCGTCTCTGCGTCTCAGAGTCTCTGCGTCTCAGAGTCTCTGCGTCTCAGAGTCTCTGCGTCTCTGCGTCTCAGAGTCTCTGCGTCACTGCGTCTCTGCGTCTCAGAGTCTCTGCGTCTCAGAGTCTCTGCGTCTCAGAGTCTCTGCGTCTCTGCGTCTCAGAGTCTCTGCGTCTCAGAGTCTCTGCGTCTCAGAGTCTCTGCGTCACAGAGTCTCTGCGTCTCTGCGTCTCAGAGTCTCTGCGTCTCAGAGTCTCTGCGTCTCAGAGTCTCTGCGTCTCTGCGTCTCAGAGTCTCTGCGTCTCAGAGTCTCAGAGTCTCAGAGTCTCAGAGTCTCTGCGTCTCTGCGTCTCAGAGTCTCTGCGTCTCAGAGTCTCTGCGTCTCAGAGTCTCAGAGTCTCTGCGTCTCAGAGTCTCTGCGTCTCAGAGTCTCAGAGTCTCTGCGTCTCAGAGTATCTGCGTCTCAGAGTCTCTGCGTCTCAGAGTCTCTGCGTCTCTGCGTCTCAGAGTCTCAGAGTCTCTGCGTCTCAGAGTCTCAGAGTCTCATAGTCTCTGCGTCTCAGAGTCTCTGCGTCTCAGAGTCTCTGCGTCTCTGCGTCTCAGAGTCTCTGCGTCTCTGCGTCTCAGAGTCTCAGAGTCTCTGCGTCTCAGAGTCTCAGAGTCTCTGCGTCTCAGAGTCTCTGCGTCACAGAGTCTCTGCGTCTCAGTGTCTCTGCGTCTCTGCGTCTCAGAATCTCTGCGTCTCAGAGTCTCTGCGTCTCAGATTCTCTGCGTCTCAGAGTCTCTGCGTCTCTGCGTCTCAGAGTCTCTGCGTCTCAGAGTCTCTGCGTCTCTGCGTCTCAGAGTCTCAGAGTCTCTGCGTCTCTGCGTCTCTGCGTCTCAGAGTCTCTGCGTCTCTGCGTCTCAGAGTCTCTGCGTCTCAGAGTCTCTGCGTCTCTGCGTCTCAGAGTCTCTGCGTCTCAGAGTCTCTGCGTCTCAGAGTCTCTGCGTCTCTGCGTCTCAGAGTCTCTGCGTCTCAGAGTCTCTGCGTCTCAGAGTCTCTGCGTCTCAGAGTCTCTGCGTCTCAGAGTCTCTGCGTCTCAGAGTGTCAGAGTCTCTGCGTCTCTGCGTCTCAGAGTCTCTGCGTCTCAGAGTCTCTGCGTCTCAGAGTCTCTGCGTCTCAGAGTCTCTGCGTCTCAGAGTCTCTGCGTCTCAGATTCTCTGCGTCTCTGCGTCTCAGAGTCTCAGAGTCTCTGCGTCTCAGAGTCTCAGAGTCTCTGCGTCTCAGAGTCTCTGCGTCTCTGTGTCTCTGCGTCTCAGTGTCTCTGCGTCTCTGCGTCTCAGAATCTCTGCGTCTCAGAGTCTCTGCGTCTCAGAGTCTCTGCGTCTCAGAGTCTCTGCGTCTCAGAGTCTCTGCGTCTCTGCGTCTCAGAGTCTCTGCGTCTTAGAGTCTCTGCGTCTCTGCGTCTCAGAGTCTCTGCGTCTCAGAGTCTCAGCGTCTCAGAGTCTCAGAGTCTCTGCGTCTCAGAGTCTCTGCGTCTCAGAGTCTCTGCGTCTCTGCGTCTCAGAGTCTCTGCGTCTCTGCGTCTCTGTGTCTCAGAGTCTCTGCGTCTCTGCGTCTCAGAGTCTCTGCGTCTCTGCGTCTCTGCGTCTCAGAGTATCTGCGTCTCTGCGTCTCAGAGTCTCAGCGTCTCAGAGTCTCAGAGTCTCTGCGTCTCAGAGTCTCTGCGTCTCTGCGTCTCAGAGTCTCTGCGTCTCTGCGTCTCAGAGTCTCTGCGTCTCAGAGTCTCTGCGTCTCAGAGTCTCTGCGTCTCAGAGTCTCTGCGTCTCAGAGTCTCAGAGTCTCTGCGTCTCAGAGTCTCAGAGTCTCTGCGTCTCAGAGTCTCTGCGTCTCAAAGTCTCAGCGTCTCAGAGTCTCTGCGTCTCTGCGTCTCAGAGTCTCAGAGTCTCTGCATCTCAGAGTCTCAGAGTCTCTGCGTCTCAGAGTCTCTGCGTCTCAGAGTCTCTGCGTCTCAGTTTCTCTGCGTCTCTGCGTCTCAGAGTCTCTGCGTCTCAGAGTCTCTGCGTCTCAGAGTCTCAGAGTCTCTGCGTCTCAGAGTCTCTGCGTCTCAGAGTCTCTGCGTCTCTGCGTCTCAGAGTCTCTGCGTCTCTGCGTCTCAGAGTCTCTGCGTCTCAGAGTCTCTGCGTCTCAGAGTCTCTGCGTCTCTGCGTCTCAGAGTCTCTGCATCTCAGAGTCTCTGCGTCTCAGAGTCTCTGCGTCTCTGCGTCTCAGAGTCTCTGCGTCCCTGCGTCTCAGTCTCTGCGTCTCAGAGTCTCTGCGTCTCTGCGTCTCTGCGTCTCAGATTCTCAGATTCTCAGAGTCTCTGCGTCTCTGCATCTCAGAGTCTGTGCGTCTCAGAGTCTCTTAGTCTCAGAGTCTCTGCGTCTCAGAGTCTCAGAGTCTCTGCGTCTCAGAGTTTCAGAGTCTCTGCGTCTCAGCGTCTCAGAGTCTCTGTGTCTCAGAGTCTCAGAGTCTTGCGTCTCAGCGTCTCAGAGTCTCTGCGTCTCAGAGTCTCTGCGTCTCAGAGTCTCAGAGTCTCTGCGTCTCAGAGTCTCAGAGTCTCTGCGTCTCAGCGTCTCAGAGTCTCTGCGTCTCAGAGTCTCTGTGTCTCAGAGTCTCTGCGTCTCAGAGTCGCTGCGTCTCTGAGTCTCTGCGTCTCAGAGTCTCTGCGTCTCTGCGTCTCAGAGTCTCTGCGTCTCAGAGTCTCTGCGTCTCTGCGTCTCAGAGTCTCTGCGTCTCAGAGTCTCAGAGTCTCTGCGTCTCAGAGTCTCAGAGTCTCTGCGTCTCAGAGTCTCTGCGTCTCAGAGTCTCAGAGTCTCAGAGTCTCTGCGTCTCAGAGTCTCTGCGTCTCAGAGTCTCAGAGTCTCTGCGTCTCAGAGTCTCTGCGTCTCAGAGTCTCTGCGTCTCAGAGTCGCTGCGTCTCTGCGTCTCAGAGTCTCAGAGTCTCTGCGTCTCAGAGTCTCAGAGTCTCATAGTCTCTGCGTCTCAGAGTCTCTGCGTCTCTGCGTCTCAGAGTCTCAGAGTCTCTGCGTCTCAGAGTCTCTGCGTCTCAGACTCTCTGCGTCTCAGAGTCTCTGCGTCTCAGAGTCTCTGCGTCTCAGTGTCTCTGCGTCTCAGTGTCTCTGCGTCTCTGCGTCTCAGAATCTCTGTGTCTCAGAGTCTCTGCGTCTCAGAGTCTCTGCGTCTCAGAGTCTCTGCGTCTCTGCGTCTCAGAGTCTCTGCGTCTCAGAGTCTCTGCGTCTCAGAGTCTCTGCGTCTCTGCGTCTCAGAGTCTCTGCGTCTCAGAGTCTCTGCGTCTCAGAGTCTCTGCGTCTCTGCGTCTCAGAGTCTCTGCGTCTCAGAGTCTCTGCGTCTCTGCATCTCAGAGTCTCTGCGCCACAGAGTCTCTGCGTCTCTGCGTCTCTGCGTCTCAGAGTCTCTGCGTCTCAGAGTCTCTGCGTCTCAGAGTCTCTGCGTCTCAGAGTCTCTGCGTCTCTGCGTCTCAGAGTCTCAGAGTCTCTGCGTCTCAGAGTCTCATAGTCTCTGCGTCTCAGAGTCTCTGCGTCTCAGAGTCTCTTCGTCTCTGCGTCTCAGAGTCTCAGAGTCTCTGCGTCTCAGAGTCTCTGCGTCTCAGAGTCTCTGCGTCTCAGAGTCTCTGCGTCTCAGAGTCTCTGCGTCTCAGTGTCTCTGCGTCTCTGCGTCTCAGAATCTCTGCGTCTCAGATTCTCTGCGTCTCAGAGTCTCTGCGTCTCTGCGTCTCAGAGTCTCTGCGTCTCAGAGTCTCTGCGTCTCAGAGTCTCTGCGTCTCAGAGTCTCTGCGTCTCTGCGTCTCAGAGTCTCAGAGTCTCTGCGTCTCAGAGTCTCATAGTCTCTGCGTCTCAGAGTCTCTGCGTCTCAGAGTCTCTTCGTCTCTGCGTCTCAGAGTCTCAGAGTCTCTGCGTCTCAGAGTCTCTGCGTCTCAGAGTCTCTGCGTCTCAGAGTCTCTGCGTCTCAGAGTCTCTGCGTCTCAGTGTCTCTGCGTCTCTGCGTCTCAGAATCTCTGCGTCTCAGATTCTCTGCGTCTCAGAGTCTCTGCGTCTCTGCGTCTCAGAGTCTCTGCGTCTCAGAGTCTCTGCGTCTCTGCGTCTCAGAGTCTCTGCGTCTCAGAGTCTCTGCGTCTCAGAGTCTCTGCGTCTCTGCGTCTCAGAGTCTCTGCGTCTCAGAGTCTCTGCGTCTCTGCGTCTCAGAGTCTCTGCGTCTCAGAGTTTCTGCGTCTCTGCGTCTCAGAGTCTCTGCGTCTCAGAGTCTCTGCGTCTCAGAGTCTCTGCGTCTCTGCGTCTCAGAGTCTCTGCGTCTCAGAGTCTCTGCGTCTCTGCGTCTCTGAGTCTCTGCGTCTCAGAGTCTCTGCGTCTCAGAGTGACAGAGTCTCTGCGTCTCTGCGTCTCAGAGTCTCTGCGTCTCAGAGTCTCTGCGTCTCAGAGTCTCTGCGTCTCTGCGTCTCAGAGTCTCTGCGTCACTGCGTCTCTGCGTCTCAGAGTCTCTGCGTCTCAGAGTCTCTGCGTCTCAGAGTCTCTGCGTCTCTGCGTCTCAGAGTCTCTGCGTCTCAGAGTCTCTGCGTCTCAGAGTCTCTGCGTCTCTGCGTCTCTGCGTCACAGAGTCTCTGCGTCTCTGCGTCTCAGAGTCTCTGCGTCTCAGAGTCTCTGCGTCTCAGAGTCTCTGCGTCTCTGCGTCTCAGAGTCTCTGCGTCTCAGAGTCTCTGCGTCTCAGAGTCTCTGCGTCTCAGAGTCTCTGCGTCTCTGCGTCTCAGAGTCTCTGCGTCACTGCGTCTCTGCGTCTCAGAGTCTCTGCGTCTCAGAGTCTCTGCGTCACTGCGTCTCTGCGTCTCAGAGTCTCTGCGTCTCAGAGTCTCTGCGTCTCAGAGTCTCTGCGTCTCTGCGTCTCAGAGTCTCTGCATCTCAGAGTCTCTGCATCTCAGAGTCTCTGCGTCTCTGCGTCTCAGAGTCTCTGCGTCCCTGCGTCTCAGTCTCTGCGTCTCAGAGTCTCTGCGTCTCTGCGTCTCTGCGTCTCAGATTCTCAGATTCTCAGAGTCTCTGCGTCTCTGCATCTCAGAGTCTGTGCGTCTCAGAGTCTCTTAGTCTCAGAGTCTCTGCGTCTCAGAGTCTCAGAGTCTCTGCGTCTCAGAGTTTCAGAGTCTCTGCGTCTCAGCGTCTCAGAGTCTCTGTGTCTCAGAGTCTCAGAGTCTTGCGTCTCAGCGTCTCAGAGTCTCTGCGTCTCAGAGTCTCTGCGTCTCTGCGTCTCAGAGTCTCTGCGTCTCAGAGTCTCAGAGTCTCTGCGTCTCAGAGTCTCAGAGTCTCTGCGTCTCAGCGTCTCAGAGTCTCTGCGTCTCAGAGTCTCTGTGTCTCAGAGTCTCTGCGTCTCAGAGTCGCTGCGTCTCTGAGTCTCTGCGTCTCAGAGTCTCTGCGTCTCTGCGTCTCAGAGTCTCTGCGTCTCAGAGTCTCTGCGTCTCTGCGTCTCAGAGTCTCTGCGTCTCAGAGTCTCAGAGTCTCTGCGTCTCAGAGTCTCAGAGTCTCTGCGTCTCAGAGTCTCTGCGTCTCAGAGTCTCAGAGTCTCAGAGTCTCTGCGTCTCAGAGTCTCTGCGTCTCAGAGTCTCAGAGTCTCTGCGTCTCAGAGTCTCTGCGTCTCAGAGTCTCTGCGTCTCAGAGTCGCTGCGTCTCTGCGTCTCAGAGTCTCAGAGTCTCTGCGTCTCAGAGTCTCAGAGTCTCATAGTCTCTGCGTCTCAGAGTCTCTGCGTCTCTGCGTCTCAGAGTCTCAGAGTCTCTGCGTCTCAGAGTCTCTGCGTCTCAGACTCTCTGCGTCTCATAGTCTCTGCGTCTCAGAGTCTCTGCGTCTCAGTGTCTCTGCGTCTCAGTGTCTCTGCGTCTCTGCGTCTCAGAATCTCTGTGTCTCAGAGTCTCTGCGTCTCAGAGTCTCTGCGTCTCAGAGTCTCTGCGTCTCTGCGTCTCAGAGTCTCTGCGTCTCAGAGTCTCTGCGTCTCAGAGTCTCTGCGTCTCTGCGTCTCAGAGTCTCTGCGTCTCAGAGTCTCTGCGTCTCAGAGTCTCTGCGTCTCTGCGTCTCAGAGTCTCTGCGTCTCAGAGTCTCTGCGTCTCTGCATCTCAGAGTCTCTGCGCCACAGAGTCTCTGCGTCTCTGCGTCTCTGCGTCTCAGAGTCTCTGCGTCTCAGAGTCTCTGCGTCTCAGAGTCTCTGCGTCTCAGAGTCGCTGCGTCTCTGCGTCTCAGAGTCTCAGAGTCTCTGCGTCTCAGAGTCTCATAGTCTCTGCGTCTCAGAGTCTCTGCGTCTCAGAGTCTCTTCGTCTCTGCGTCTCAGAGTCTCAGAGTCTCTGCGTCTCAGAGTCTCTGCGTCTCAGAGTCTCTGCGTCTCAGAGTCTCTGCGTCTCAGTGTCTCTGCGTCTCTGCGTCTCAGAATCTCTGCGTCTCAGATTCTCTGCGTCTCAGAGTCTCTGCGTCTCTGCGTCTCAGAGTCTCTGCGTCTCAGAGTCTCTGCGTCTCTGCGTCTCAGAGTCTCTGCGTCTCAGAGTCTCTGCGTCTCAGAGTCTCTGCGTCTCTGCGTCTCAGAGTCTCTGCGTCTCAGAGTCTCTGCGTCTCTGCGTCTCAGAGTCTCTGCGTCTCAGAGTCTCTGCGTCTCAGAGTCTCTGCGTCTCTGCGTCTCAGAGTCTCTGCGTCTCAGAGTCTCTGCGTCTCTGCGTCTCAGAGTCTCTGCGTCTCAGAGTCTCTGCGTCTCAGAGTGACAGAGTCTCTGCGTCTCTGCGTCTCAGAGTCTCTGCGTCTCAGAGTCTCTGCGTCTCAGAGTCTCTGCGTCTCTGCGTCTCAGAGTCTCTGCGTCACTGCGTCTCTGCGTCTCAGAGTCTCAGAGTCTCTGCGTCTCAGAGTCTCTGCGTCTCAGAGTCTCTGCGTCTCTGCGTCTCAGAGTCTCTGCGTCTCAGAGTCTCTGCGTCTCAGAGTCTCTGCGTCTCTGCGTCTCTGCGTCACAGAGTCTCTGCGTCTCTGCGTCTCAGAGTCTCTGCGTCTCAGAGTCTCTGCGTCTCAGAGTCTCTGCGTCTCAGAGTCTCTGCGTCTCAGAGTCTCTGCGTCTCAGAGTCTCTGCGTCTCTGCGTCTCAGAGTCTCTGCGTCACTGCGTCTCTGCGTCTCAGAGTCTCTGCGTCTCAGAGTCTCTGCGTCTCAGAGTCTCTGCGTCTCAGAGTCTCTGCGTCTCTGCGTCTCAGAGTCTCTGCGTCACTGCGTCTCTGCGTCTCAGAGTCTCTGCGTCTCAGAGTCTCTGCGTCTCAGAGTCTCTGCGTCTCAGAGTCTCTGCGTCTCTGCGTCTCAGAGTCTCTGCATCTCAGAGTCTCTGCGTCTCAGAGTCTCTGCGTCTCTGCGTCTCAGAGTCTCTGCGTCCCTGCGTCTCAGAGTCTCTGCGTCTCAGAGTCTCTGCGTCTCTGCGTCTCTGCGTCTCTGCGTCTCAGATTCTCAGATTCTCAGAGTCTCTGCGTCTCTGCATCTCAGAGTCTGTGCGTCTCAGAGTCTCTGCGTCTCAGAGTCTCTGCGTCTCAGAGTCTCAGAGTCTCAGAGTCTCTGCGTCTCAGAGTCTCAGAGTCTCTGCGTCTCAGCGTCTCAGAGTCTCAGAGTCTTGCGTCTCAGCGTCTCAGAGTCTCTGCGTCTCAGAGTCTCTGCGTCTCAGAGTCTCAGAGTCTCTGCGTCTCAGAGTCTCAGAGTCTCTGCGTCTCAGCGTCTCAGAGTCTCTGCGTCTCAGAGTCTCTGCGTCTCAGAGTCGCTGCGTCTCTGAGTCTCTGCGTCTCAGAGTCTCTGCGTCTCTGCGTCTCAGAGTCTCTGCGTCTCAGAGTCTCTGCGTCTCTGCGTCTCAGAGTCTCTGCGTCTCTGCGTCTCAGAGTCTCTGCGTCTCAGAGTCTCAGAGTCTCTGCGTCTCAGAGTCTCTGCGTCTCAGAGTCTCAGAGTCTCTGCGTCTCAGAGTCTCTGCGTCTCAGAGTCTCTGCGTCTCTGCGTCTCAGAGTCTCAGAGTCTCTGCGTCTCAGAGTCTCAGAGTCTCATAGTCTCTGCGTCTCAGAGTCTCTGCGTCTCAGAGTCTCTGCGTCTCTGCGTCTCAGAGTCTCTGCGTCTCTGCGTCTCAGAGTCTCAGAGTCTCTGCGTCTCAGAGTCTCAGAGTCTCTGCGTCTCAGAGTCTCTGCGTCTCAGAGTCTCTGCGTCTCAGTGTCTCTGCGTCTCTGCGTCTCAGAATCTCTGCGTCTCAGAGTCTCTGCGTCTCAGAGTCTCTGCGTCTCAGAGTCTCTGCGTCTCTGCGTCTCAGAGTCTCTGCGTCTCAGAGTCTCTGCGTCTCTGCGTCTCAGAGTCTCTGCGTCTCTGCGTCTCTGCGTCTCAGAGTCTCTGCGTCTCTGCGTCTCAGAGTCTCTGCGTCTCAGAGTCTCTGCGTCTCTGCGTCTCAGAGTCTCTGCGTCTCAGAGTCTCTGCGTCTCAGAGTCTCTGCGTCTCAGAGTCTCTGCGTCTCTGCGTCTCAGAGTCTCTGCATCTCAGAGTCTCTGCGTCTCAGAGTCTCTGCGTCTCAGAGTCTCTGCGTCTCAGAGTCTCTGCGTCTCAGAGTGTCAGAGTCTCTGCGTCTCTGCGTCTCAGAGTCTCTGCGTCTCAGAGTTTCTGCGTCTCAGAGTCTCTGCGTCTCAGAGTCTCTGCGTCTCTGCGTCTCAGAGTCTCAGAGTCTCTGCGTCTCAGAGTCTCAGAGTCTCTGCGTCTCAGAGTCTCTGCGTCTCAGAGTCTCTGCGTCTCAGTGTCTCTGCGTCTCTGCGTCTCAGAATCTCTGGCGTCTCAGAGTCTCTGCGTCTCAGAGTCTCTGCGTCTCAGAGTCTCTGCGTCTCAGAGTCTCTGCGTCTTAGAGTCTCTGCGTCTCTGCGTCTCAGAGTCTCTGCGTCTCAGAGTCTCTGCGTCTCAGAGTCTCAGAGTCTCTGCGTCTCAGAGTCTCTGCGTCTCAGAGTCTCTGCGTCTCTGCGTCTCAGAGTCTCTGCGTCTCTGCGTCTCAGAGTCTCTGCGTCTCTGCGTCTCAGAGTCTCTGCGTCTCAGAGTCTCTGCGTCTCAGAGTCTCAGAGTCTCTGCGTCTCAGAGTCTCTGCGTCTCAGAGTCTCTGCGTCTCTGCGTCTCAGAGTCTCTGCGTCTCAGAGTCTCTGCGTCTCAGAGTCTCAGAGTCTCTGCGTCTCAGAGTCTCTGCGTCTCAGAGTCTCTGCGTCTCAGAGTCTCTGCGTCTCTGCGTCTCAGAGTCTCAGAGTCTCTGCGTCTCAGAGTCTCAGAATCTCATAGTCTCTGCGTCTCAGAGTCTCTGCGTCTCAGAGTCTCTGCGTCTCTGCGTCTCAGAGTCTCTGCGTCACTGCGTCTCTGCGTCTCAGAGTCTCTGCGTCTCTGCGTCTCAGAGTCTCTGCGTCACTGCGTCTCTGCGTCTCAGAGTCTCTGCGTCTCAGCGTCTCAGAGTCTCTGCGTCTCAGAGTCTCAGAGTCTTGCGTCTCAGCGTCTCAGAGTCTCTGCGTCTCTGCGTCTCTGCGTCTCAGTGTCTCTGCGTCTCTGCGTCTCAGAGTCTCAGAGTCTCAGAGTCTCTGCGTCTCCGAGTCTCAGAGTCTCTGCGTCTCAGCGTCTCAGAGTCTCTGCGTCTCAGAGTCTCTGCGTCTCAGAGTCTCTGCGTCTCAGAGTCGCTGCGTCTCAGAGTCTCTGCGTCTCAGAGTCTCTGCGTCTCTGCGTCTCAGAGTCTCTGCGTCTCAGAGTCTCTGCGTCTCTGCGTCTCAGAGTCTCTGCGTCTCAGAGTCTCAGAGTCTCTGCGTCTCAGAGTCTCTGCTTCTCAGAGTCTCAGAGTCTCTGCGTCTCAGAGTCTCTGCGGCTCAGAGTCTCAGAGTCTCTGCGTCTCAGAGTCTCTGCGTCTCATAGTCTCTGCGTCTCAGAGTCTCTGCGTCTCAGAGTCTCTGCGTCTCTGCGTCCCAGGGTATCAGAGTCTCTGCGTCTCAGAGTCTCAGAGTCTCTGCGTCTCAGAGTCTCTGCGTCTCAGAGTCTCTGCGTCTCAGTGTCTCTGCGTCTCTGCGTCTCAGAATCTCTGCGTCTCAGAGTCTCTGCGTCTCAGAGTCTCTGCGTCTCAGAGTCTCTGCGTCTCTGCGTCTCAGAGTCTCTGCGTCTCAGAGCCTCTGCGTCTCTGCGTCTCAGAGTCTCTGCGTCTCAGAGTCTCTGCGTCTCAGAGTCTCTGCGCCTCTGCGTCTCAGAGTCTCTGTGTCTCAGAGTCTCTGCGTCTCTGCGTCTCAGAGTCTCTGCGTCTCAGAGTCTCTGCGTCTCAGAGTCTCTGCGTCTCTGCGTCTCAGAGTCTCTGCGTCTCAGAGTCTCTGCGTCTCTGCGTCTCTGCGTCTCAGAGTCTCTGCGTCTCAGAGTCTCTGCGTCTCTGCGTCTCAGAGTCTCTGCGTCACTGCGTCTCTGCGTCTCAGAGTCTCTGCGTCTCAGAGTCTCTGCGTCTCAGAGTCTCTGCGTCTCAGAGTCTCTGCGTCTCTGCGTCTCAGAGTCTCTGCGTCTCAGAGTCTCTGCGTCTCAGAGTCTCTGCGTCTCAGAGTCTCTGCGTCTCAGAGTCTCTGCGTCTCTGCGTCTCTGCGTCTCAGAGTCTCTGCGTCTCTGCGTCTCAGAGTCTCTGCGTCTCAGAGTCTCTGCGTCTCAGAGTCTCTGCGTCTCAGAGTCTCTGCGTCTCAGAGTCTCTGCGTCTCAGAGTCTCTGCGTCACTGCGTCTCTGCGTCTCAGAATCTCTGCGTCTCAGAGTCTCTGCGTCTCAGAGTCTCTGCGTCTCTGCGTCTCAGATTCTCTGCATCTCAGAGTCTCTGCGTCTCAGAGTCTCTGCGTCTCTGCGTCTCAGAGTCTCTGCGTCCCTGCGTCTCAGAGTCTCTGCGTCTCAGAGTCTCTGCGTCTCTGCGTCTCTGCGTCTCAGATTCTCAGATTCTCAGAGTCTCTGCGTCTCTGCATCTCAGAGTCTGTGCGACTCAGAGTCTCTGCGTCTCAGAGTCTCTGCGTCTCAGAGTCTCAGAGTCTCAGAGTCTCTGCGTCTCAGAGTCTCAGAGTCTCTGCGTCGCAGCGTCTCAGAGTCTCTGCGTCTCAGAGTCTCAGAGTCTTGCGTCTCAGCGTCTCAGAGTCTCTGCGTCTCAGAGTCTCTGCGTCTCAGAGTCTCTGCGTCTCAGAGTCTCAGAGTCTCTGCATCTCAGCGTCTCAGAGTCTCTGCGTCTCAGCGTCTCAGAGTCTCTGCGTCTCAGAGTCTCTGCGTCTCAGAGTCGCTGCGTCTCTGAGTCTCTGCGTCTCAGAGTCTCTGCGTCTCTGCGTCTCAGAGTCTCTGCGTCTCAGAGTCTCTGCGTCTCAGAGTCTCTGCGTCTCTGCGTCTCAGAGTCTCTGCGTCTCAGAGTCTCAGAGTCTCTGCGTCTCAGAGTCTCTGCGTCTCAGAGTCTCAGAGTCTCTGCGTCTCAGAGTCTCTGCGTCTCAGAGTCTCTGCGTCTCTGCGTCTCAGAGTCTCTGCGTCTCAGAGTCTCTGCGTCTCAGAGTCTCTGCGTCTCTGCGTCTCAGAATCTCAGAGTCTCTGCGTCTCAGAGTCTCAGAGTCTCAGAGTCTCATAGTCTCTGCCTCTCAGAGTCTCTGCGTCTCAGAGTCTCTGCGTCTCTGCGTCTCAGAGTCTCAGAGTCTCTGCGTCTCAGAGTCTCAGAGTCTCTGCGTCTCAGAGTCTCTGCGTCTCAGAGTCTCAGCGTCTCAGTGTCTCTGCGTCTCTGCGTCTCAGAATCTCTGCGTCTCAGAGTCTCTGCGTCTCAGAGTCTCTGCGTCTCAGAGTCTCTGCGTCTCAGAGTCTCTGCGTCTCAGAGTCTCTGCGTCTCTGCGTCTCAGAGTCTCTGCGTCTCAGAGTCTCTGCGTCTCAGAGTCTCAGAGTCTCTGCGTCTCAGAGTCTCTGCGTCTCAGAGTCTCTGCGTCTCTGCGTCTCTGCGTCTCAGAGTCTCTGCGTCTCTGCGTCTCAGAGTCTCTGCGTCTCAGAGTCTCTGCGTCTCTGCGTCTCAGAGTCTCTGCGTCTCAGAGTCTCTGCGTCTCAGAGTCTCAGAGTCTCTGCGTCTCAGAGTCTCTGCGTCTCAGAGTCTCTGCGTCTCTGCGTCTCAGAGTCTCAGAGTCTCTGCGTCTCTGCGTCTCTGCGTCTCAGAGTCTCTGCGTCTCAGAGTCTCTGCGTCTCTGCGTCTCAGAGTCTCTGCGTCTCAGAGTCTCTGCGTCTCTGCGTCTCAGAGTCTCTGCGTCTCAGAGTCTCTGCGTCTCAGAGTCTCTGCGTCTCTGCGTCTCAGAGTCTCTGCGTCTCTGCGTCTCTGCGTCTCAGAGTCTCTGCGTCTCAGAGTCTCTGCGTCTCTGCGTCTCAGAGTCTCTGCGTCTCAGAGTCTCTGCGTCTCTGCGTCTCAGAGTCTCTGCGTCTCAGAGTCTCTGCGTCTCAGAGTCTCTGCGTCTCAGAGTGTCAGAGTCTCTGCGTCTCTGCGTCTCAGAGTCTCTGCGTCTCAGAGTCTCTGCGTCTCTGCGTCTCAGAGTCTCAGAGTCTCTGCGTCTCAGAGTCTCAGAGTCTCTGCGTCTCAGAGTCTCTGCGTCTCAGAGTCTCTGCGTCTCTGCGTCTCAGAGTCTCAGAGTCTCTGCGTGTCAGAGTCTCAGAGTCTCTGCGTCTCAGAGTCTCTGCGTCTCAGAGTCTCTGCGTCTCTGCGTCTCTGTGTCTCAGAGTCTCTGCGTCTCAGAGTCTCTGCGTGTCTGCGTCTCTGTGTCTCTGCGTCTCAGAGTCTCTGCGTCTCTGTGTCTCAGAGTCTCTGCGTCTCAGAGTCTCTGCGTCTCTGCGTGTCTGTGTCTCAGAGTCTCTGCGTCTCTGCGTCTCAGAGTCTCTGCGTCTCTGCGTCTCTGCGTCTCAGAGTATCTGCGTCTCTGCGTCTCAGAGTCTCAGCCTCTCAGAGTCTCAGAGTCTCTGCGTCTCTGCGTCTCAGAGTCTCTGCGTCTCTGCGTCTCAGAGTCTCTGCGTCTCAGAGTCTCTGCGTCTCAGAGTCTCTGCGTCTCAGAGTCTCAGAGTCTCTGCGTCTCAGAGTCTCAGAGTCTCTGCGTCTCAGAGTCTCTGCGTCTCAAAGTCTCTGCGTCTCAGAGTCTCTGCGTCTCTGCGTCTCAGAGTCTCAGAGTCTCTGCGTCTCAGAGTCTCTGCGTCTCAGAGTCTCTGCGTCTCAGTGTCTCTGCGTCTCTGCGTCTCAGAGTCTCTGCGTCTCAGAGTCTCTGCGTCTCAGAGTCTCTGCGTCTCAGAGTCTCTGCGTCTCAGAGTCTCAGAGTCTCTGCGTCTCAGAGTCTCTGCGTCTCAGAGTCTCTGCGTCTCTGCGTCTCTGCGTCTCAGAGTCTCTGCGTCTCAGAGTCTCTGAGTCTCAGAGTCTCTGCGTCTCAGACTCTCTGCGTCTCTGCGTCTCAGAGTCTCCGCGTCTCTGCGTCTCAGAGTCTCTGCGTCTCTGCGTCTCTGCGTCTCTGTGTCTCAGAGTCTCTGCGTCTCTGCGTCTCAGAGTCTCTGCGTCTCTGCGTCTCTGTGTCTCTGTGTCTCAGAGTCTCTGCGTCTCAGAGTCTCTGCGTCTCTGCGTCTCAGAGTCTCTGCGTCTCTGCGTCTCAGAGTCTCTGCGTCTCTGCGTCTCAGAGTCTCTGCGTCTCTGCGTCTCTGCGTCTCTGTGTCTCAGAGCCTCTGCGTCTCTGCGTCTCTGTGTCTCAGAGTCTCTGCGTCTCTGCGTCTCAGAGTCTCTGCGTCTCTGCGTCTCAGAGTATCTGCGTCTCTGCGTCTCAGAGTCTCAGCGTCTCAGCGTCTCAGAGTCTCTGCGTCTCTGCGTCTCTGCGTCTCAGAGTCTCTGCGTCTCAGAGTGTCAGAGTCTCTGCGTCTCTGCGTCTCAGAGTCTCTGCGTCTCGGCGTCTCTGTGTCTCAGAGTCTCTGCGTCTCTGCGTCTCAGAGTCTCTGCGTCTCTGCGTCTCTGCGTCTCAGAGTATCTGCGTCTCTGCGTCTCAGAGTCTCAGCGTCTCAGAGTCTCAGAGTCTGTGCGTCTCTGCGTCTCAGAGTCTCTGCGTCTCTGCGTCTCAGAGTCTCTGCGTCTCAGAGTCTCTGCGTCTCAGAGTCTGTGCGTCTCAGAGTCTCTGCGTCTCAGAGTCTCAGAGTCTCTGCGTCTCAGAGTCTCAGCGTCTCAAAGTCTCTGCGTCTCAGAGTCTCTGCGTCTCTGCGTCTCAGAGTCTCAGAGTCTCTGCGTCTCAGAGTCTCTGCGTCTCAGTTTCTCTGCGTCTCAGAGTCTCTGCGTCTCAGAGTCTCTGCGTCTCAGAGTCTCAGAGTCTCTGCGTCTCAGAGTCTCTGCGTCTCAGAGTCTCTGCGTCTCTGCGTCTCAGAGTCTCTGCGTCTCTGCGTCTCAGAGTCTCTGCGTCTCAGAGTCTCTGCATCTCAGAGTCTCTGCGTCTCAGAGTCTCTGCGTCTCTGCGTCTCAGAGTCTCTGCGTCCCTGCGTCTCAGAGTCTCTGCGTCTCAGAGTCTCTGCGTCTCTGCGTCTCTGCGTCTCAGATTCTCAGATTCTCAGAGTCTCTGCGTCTCTGCATCTCAGAGTCTGCGCGTCTCAGGGTCTCTGCGTCTCAGAGTCTCTGCGTCTCAGAGTCTCAGAGTCTCAGAGTCTCTGCGTCTCAGAGTTTCAGAGTCTCTGCGTCTCAGCGTCTCAGAGTCTCTGTGTCTCAGAGTCTCAGAGTCTTGCGTCTCAGCGTCTCAGAGTCTCTGCGTCTCAGAGTCTCTGCGTCTCTGCGTCTCAGAGTCTCTGCGTCTCAGAGTCTCAGAGTCTCTGCGTCTCAGAGTCTCAGAGTCTCTGCGTCTCAGCGTCTCAGAGTCTCTGCGTCTCAGAGTCTCTGCGTCTCAGAGTCGCTGCGTCTCTGAGTCTCTGCGTCTCAGAGTCTCTGCGTCTCTGCGTCTCAGAGTCTCTGCGTCTCAGAGTCTCAGAGTCTCTGCGTCTCAGAGTCTCTGCGTCTCAGAGTCTCAGAGTCTCAGAGTCTCTGCGTCTCAGAGTCTCTGCGTCTCAGAGTCTCAGAGTCTCTGCGTCTCAGAGTCTCTGCGTCTCAGAGTCTCTGCGTCTCAGAGTCGCTGCGTCTCTGCGTCTCAGAGTCTCAGAGTCTCTGCGTCTCAGAGTCTCAGAGTCTCAGAGTCTCATAGTCTCTGCGTCTCAGAGTCTCTGCGTCTCTGCGTCTCAGAGTCTCAGAGTCTCTGCGTCTCAGAGTCTCTGCGTCTCAGAGTCTCTGCGTCTCAGAGTCTCTGCGTCTCAGTGTCTCTGCGTCTCAGTGTCTCTGCGTCTCTGCGTCTCAGAGTGTCTGCGTCTCAGTGTCTCTGCGTCTCAGTGTCTCTGCGTCTCAGTGTCTCTGCGTCTCTGCGTCTCAGAATCTCTGTGTCTCAGAGTCTCTGCGTCTCAGAGTCTCTGCGTCTCAGGGTCTCTGCGTCTCTGCGTCTCAGAGTCTCTGCGTCTCAGAGTCTCTGCGTCTCTGCGTCTCAGAGTCTCTGCGTCTCAGAGTCTCTGCGTCTCTGCGTCTCAGAGTCTCTGCGTCTCAGAGTCTCTGCGTCACTGCGTCTCTGCGTCTCAGAGTCTCTGCGTCTCAGAGTCTCTGCGTCTCAGAGTCTCTGCGTCTCAGTGTCTCTGCGTCTCAGTGTCTCTGCGTCTCTGCGTCTCAGAGTGTCTGCGTCTCAGTGTCTCTGCGTCTCAGTGTCTCTGCGTCTCAGTGTCTCTGCGTCTCTGCGTCTCAGAATCTCTGTGTCTCAGAGTCTCTGCGTCTCAGAGTCTCTGCGTCTCAGAGTCTCTGCGTCTCTGCGTCTCAGAGTCTCTGCGTCTCAGAGTCTCTGCGTCTCTGCGTCTCAGAGTCTCTGCGTCTCAGAGTCTCTGCGTCTCAGAGTCTCTGCGTCTCTGCGTCTCAGAGTCTCTGCGTCTCAGAGTCTCTGCGTCTCTGCGTCTCAGAGTCTCTGCGTCTCTGCGTCTCAGAGTCTCTGCGTCTCTGCGTCTCTGTGTCTCAGAGCCTCTGCGTCTCTGCGTCTCTGTGTCTCAGAGTCTCTGCGTCTCTGCGTCTCAGAGTCTCTGCGTCTCAGAGTCTCTGCGTCTCTGCGTCTCAGAGTCTCTGCGTCTCAGAGTCTCTGCGTCTCTGCGTCTCAGAGTCTCTGCGTCTCAGAGTCTCTGCGTCTCAGAGTCTCTGCGTCTCTGCGTCTCAGAGTCTCTGCGTCTCAGAGTCTCTGCGTCTCTGCGTCTCAGAGTCTCTGCGTCTCTGCGTCTCAGAGTCTCTGCGTCTCTGCGTCTCTGTGTCTCAGAGCCTCTGCGTCTCTGCGTCTCTGTGTCTCAGAGTCTCTGCGTCTCTGCGTCTCAGAGTCTCTGCGTCTCTGCGTCTCAGAGTATCTGCGTCTCTGCGTCTCAGAGTCTCAGCGTCTCAGAGTCTCTGCGTCTCTGCGTCTCCGAGTCTCTGCGTCTCGGCGTCTCTGTGTCTCAGAGTCTCTGCGTCTCTGCGTCTCAGAGTCTCTGCGTCTCTGCGTCTCTGCGTCTCAGAGTATCTGCGTCTCTGCGTCTCAGAGTCTCAGCGTCTCAGAGTCTCAGAGTCTGTGCGTCTCTGCGTCTCAGAGTCTCAGCGTCTCTGCGTCTCAGAGTCTCTGCGTCTCTGCGTCTCAGAGTCTCTGCGTCTCAGAGTCTCTGCGTCTCAGAGTCTCTGCGTCTCAGAGTCTCTGCGTCTCAGAGTCTCTGCGTCTCAGAGTCTCAGAGTCTCTGCGTCTCAGAGTCTCAGCGTCTCAAAGTCTCTGCGTCTCAGAGTCTCTGCGTCTCTGCGTCTCAGAGTCTCAGAGTCTCTGCGTCTCAGAGTCTCTGCGTCTCAGAGTCTCTGCGTCTCAGTTTCTCTGCGTCTCTGCGTCTCAGAGTCTCTGCGTCTCAGAGTCTCTGCGTCTCAGAGTCTCAGAGTCTCTGCGTCTCAGAGTCTCTGCGTCTCAGAGTCTCTGCGTCTCTGCGTCTCAGAGTCTCTGCGTCTCTGCGTCTCAGAGTCTCTGCGTCTCAGAGTCTCTGCATCTCAGAGTCTCTGCGTCTCAGAGTCTCTGCGTCTCTGCGTCTCAGAGTCTCTGCGTCCCTGCGTCTCAGAGTCTCTGCGTCTCAGAGTCTCTGCGTCTCTGCGTCTCTGCGTCTCAGATTCTCAGAGTCTCTGCGTCTCTGCATCTCAGAGTCTGTGCGTCTCAGGGTCTCTGCGTCTCAGAGTCTCTGCGTCTCAGAGTCTCAGAGTCTCAGAGTCTCTGCGTCTCAGAGTTTCAGAGTCTCTGCGTCTCAGCGTCTCAGAGTCTCTGTGTCTCAGAGTCTCAGAGTCTTGCGTCTCAGCGTCTCAGAGTCTCTGCGTCTCAGAGTCTCTGCATCTCTGCGTCTCAGAGTCTCTGCGTCTCAGAGTCTCAGAGTCTCTGCGTCTCAGAGTCTCAGAGTCTCTGCGTCTCAGCGTCTCAGAGTCTCTGCGTCTCAGAGTCTCTGCGTCTCAGAGTCGCTGCGTCTCTGAGTCTCTGCGTCTCAGAGTCTCTGCGTCTCTGCGTCTCAGAGTCTCTGCGTCTCAGAGTCTCAGAGTCTCTGCGTCTCAGAGTCTCTGCGTCTCAGAGTCTCAGAGTCTCAGAGTCTCTGCGTCTCAGAGTCTCTGCGTCTCAGAGTCTCAGAGTCTCTGCGTCTCAGAGTCTCTGCGTCTCAGAGTCTCTGCGTCTCAGACTCGCTGCGTCTCTGCGTCTCAGAGTCTCAGAGTCTCTGCGTCTCAGAGTCTCAGAGTCTCAGAGTCTCATAGTCTCTGCGTCTCAGAGTCTCTGCGTCTCTGCGTCTCAGAGTCTCAGAGTCTCTGCGTCACAGAGTCTCTGCGTCTCAGAGTCTCTGCGTCTCAGAGTCTCTGCGTCTCAGAGTCTCTGCGTCTCAGTGTCTCTGCGTCTCAGTGTCTCTGCGTCTCTGCGTCTCAGAGTGTCTGCGTCTCAGTGTCTCTGCGTCTCAGTGTCTCTGCGTCTCAGTGTCTCTGCGTCTCTGCGTCTCAGAATCTCTGTGTCTCAGAGTCTCTGCGTCTCAGAGTCTCTGCGTCTCAGAGTCTCTGCGTCTCTGCGTCTCAGAGTCTCTGCGTCTCAGAGTCTCTGCGTCTCTGCGTCTCAGAGTCTCTGCGTCTCAGAGTCTCTGCGTCTCAGAGTCTCTGCGTCTCAGAGTCTCTGCGTCTCTGCGTCTCTGCGTCTCAGAGTCTCTGCGTCTCTGCGTCTCAGAGTCTCTGCGTCTCAGAGTCTCTGCGTCTCAGAGTCTCTGCGTCTCAGAGTCTCTGCGTCACTGCGTCTCTGCGTCTCAGAGTCTCTGCGTCTCAGAGTCTCTGCGTCTCAGAGTCTCTGCGTCTCTGCGTCTCAGATTCTCTGCATCTCAGAGTCTCTGCATCTCAGAGTCTCTGCGTCTCTGCGTCTCAGAGTCTCTGCGTCCCTGCGTCTCAGAGTCTCTGCGTCTCAGAGTCTCTGCGTCTCTGCGTCTCTGCGTCTCTGCGTCTCAGATTCTCAGATTCTCAGAGTCTCTGCGTCTCTGCATCTCAGAGTCTGTGCGACTCAGAGTCTCTGCGTCTCAGAGTCTCTGCGTCTCAGAGTCTCAGAGTCTCAGAGTCTCTGCGTCTCAGAGTCTCAGAGTCTCTGCGTCGCAGCGTCTCAGAGTCTCTGCGTCTCAGAGTCTCAGATTCTTGCGTCTCAGCGTCTCAGAGTCTCTGCGTCTCAGAGTCTCTGCGTCTCAGAGTCTCTGCGTCTCAGAGTCTCAGAGTCTCTGCATCTCAGCGTCTCAGAGTCTCTGCGTCTCAGCGTCTCAGAGTCTCTGCGTCACTGCGTCTCTGCGTCTCAGAGTCGCTGCGTCTCTGAGTCTCTGCGTCTCAGAGTCTCTGCGTCTCTGCGTCTCAGAGTCTCTGCGTCTCAGAGTCTCTGCGTCTCAGAGTCTCTGCGTCTCTGCGTCTCAGAGTCTCTGCGTCTCAGAGTCTCAGAGTCTCTGCGTCTCAGAGTCTCTGCGTCTCAGAGTCTCAGAGTCTCTGCGTCTCAGAGTCTCTGCGTCTCAGAGTCTCTGCGTCTCAGAGTCTCAGAGTCTCTGCGTCTCAGAGTCTCTGCATCTCAGAGTCTCTGCGTCTCTGCGTCTCAGAATCTCAGAGTCTCTGCGTCTCAGAGTCTCAGAGTCTCAGAGTCTCATAGTCTCTGCCTCTCAGAGTCTCTGCGTCTCAGAGTCTCTGCGTCTCTGCGTCTCAGAGTCTCAGAGTCTCTGCGTCTCAGAGTCTCAGAGTCTCTGCGTCTCAGAGTCTCTGCGTCTCAGAGTCTCAGCGTCTCAGTGTCTCTGCGTCTCTGCGTCTCAGAATCTCTGCGTCTCAGAGTCTCTGCGTCTCAGAGTCTCTGCGTCTCAGAGTCTCTGCGTCTCAGAGTCTCTGCGTCTCAGAGTCTCTGCGTCTCTGCGTCTCTGCGTCTCAGAGTCTCTGCGTCTCAGAGTCTCTGCGTCTCAGAGTCTCAGAGTCTCTGCGTCTCAGAGTCTCTGCGTCTCAGAGTCTCTGCGTCTCTGCGTCTCTGCGTCTCAGAGTCTCTGCGTCTCTGCGTCTCAGAGTCTCTGCATCTCAGAGTCTCTGCGTCTCAGAATCTCTGCGTCTCTGCGTCTCAGAGTCTCTGCGTCCCTGCGTCTCAGTCTCTGCGTCTCAGAGTCTCTGCGTCTCTGCGTCTCTGCGTCTCAGATTCTCAGATTCTCAGAGTCTCTGCGTCTCTGCATCTCAGAGTCTGTGCGTCTCAGAGTCTCTTAGTCTCAGAGTCTCTGCGTCTCAGAGTCTCAGAGTCTCTGCGTCTCAGAGTTTCAGAGTCTCTGCGTCTCAGCGTCTCAGAGTCTCTGTGTCTCAGAGTCTCAGAGTCTTGCGTCTCAGCGTCTCAGAGTCTCTGCGTCTCAGAGTCTCTGCGTCTCAGAGTCTCAGAGTCTCTGCGTCTCAGAGTCTCAGAGTCTCTGCGTCTCAGCGTCTCAGAGTCTCTGCGTCTCAGAGTCTCTGTGTCTCAGAGTCTCTGCGTCTCAGAGTCGCTGCGTCTCTGAGTCTCTGCGTCTCAGAGTCTCTGCGTCTCTGCGTCTCAGAGTCTCTGCGTCTCAGAGTCTCTGCGTCTCTGCGTCTCAGAGTCTCTGCGTCTCAGAGTCTCAGAGTCTCTGCGTCTCAGAGTCTCAGAGTCTCTGCGTCTCAGAGTCTCTGCGTCTCAGAGTCTCAGAGTCTCAGAGTCTCTGCGTCTCAGAGTCTCTGCGTCTCAGAGTCTCAGAGTCTCTGCGTCTCAGAGTCTCTGCGTCTCAGAGTCTCTGCGTCTCAGAGTCGCTGCGTCTCTGCGTCTCAGAGTCTCAGAGTCTCTGCGTCTCAGAGTCTCAGAGTCTCATAGTCTCTGCGTCTCAGAGTCTCTGCGTCTCTGCGTCTCAGAGTCTCAGAGTCTCTGCGTCTCAGAGTCTCTGCGTCTCAGAGTCTCTGCGTCTCAGAGTCTCTGCGTCTCAGAGTCTCTGCGTCTCTGCGTCTCAGAGTCTCTGCGTCTCAGAGTCTCTGCGTCTCAGAGTCTCTGCGTCTCTGCGTCTCAGAGTCTCTGCGTCTCAGAGTCTCTGCGTCTCAGAGTCTCTGCGTCTCTGCGTCTCAGAGTCTCTGCGTCTCAGAGTCTCTGTGTCTCTGCATCTCAGAGTCTCTGCGCCACAGAGTCTCTGCGTCTCTGCGTCTCTGCGTCTCAGAGTCTCTGCGTCTCAGAGTCTCTGCGTCTCAGAGTCTCTGCGTCTCAGAGTCGCTGCGTCTCTGCGTCTCAGAGTCTCAGAGTCTCTGCGTCTCAGAGTCTCATAGTCTCTGCGTCTCAGAGTCTCTGCGTCTCAGAGTCTCTTCGTCTCTGCGTCTCAGAGTCTCTGCGTCTCAGAGTCTCTGCGTCTCAGAGTCTCTGCGTCTCAGAGTCTCTGCGTCTCAGTGTCTCTGCGTCTCTGCGTCTCAGAATCTCTGCGTCTCAGATTCTCTGCGTCTCAGAGTCTCTGCGTCTCTGCGTCTCAGAGTCTCTGCGTCTCTGCGTCTCAGAGTCTCTGCGTCTCAGAGTCTCTGCGTCTCAGAGTCTCTGCGTCTCAGAGTCTCTGCGTC
This sequence comes from Carcharhinus amblyrhynchos, assembly GCF_965287045.1. Taxonomy (NCBI): domain Eukaryota; kingdom Metazoa; phylum Chordata; class Chondrichthyes; order Carcharhiniformes; family Carcharhinidae; genus Carcharhinus; species Carcharhinus amblyrhynchos. The sequence goes on from NW_027649982.1 coordinate 155,688, forward strand.
TCTGCGTCTCAGAGTCTCTGCGTCTCAGAGTCTCTGCGTCTCTGCGTCTCAGAGTCTCTGCGTCTCAGAGTCTCTGCGTCTCTGCGTCTCAGAGTCTCTGCGTCTCAGAGTCTCTGCGTCTCAGAGTCTCTGCGTCTCTGCGTCTCAGAGTCTCTGCGTCTCAGAGTCTCTGCGTCTCTGCGTCTCAGAGTCTCTGCGTCTCAGAGTCTCTGCGTCTCAGAGTGACAGAGTCTCTGCGTCTCTGCGTCTCAGAGTCTCTGCGTCTCAGAGTCTCTGCGTCTCAGAGTCTCTGCGTCTCTGCGTCTCAGAGTCTCTGCGTCACTGCGTCTCTGCGTCTCAGAGTCTCTGCGTCTCAGAGTCTCTGCGTCTCAGAGTCTCTGCGTCTCTGCGTCTCAGAGTCTCTGCGTCACTGCGTCTCTGCGTCTCAGAGTCTCTGCGTCTCAGAGTCTCTGCGTCTCAGAGTCTCTGCGTCTCAGAGTCTCTGCGTCTCTGCGTCTCAGAGTCTCTGCGTCTCAGAGTCTCTGCGTCTCAGAGTCTCTGCGTCTCAGAGTCTCTGCGTCTCTGCGTCTCTGCGTCACAGAGTCTCTGCGTCTCTGCGTCTCAGAGTCTCTGCGTCTCAGAGTCTCTGCGTCTCAGAGTCTCTGCGTCTCTGCGTCTCAGAGTCTCTGCGTCTCAGAGTCTCTGCGTCTCAGAGTCTCTGCGTCTCTGCGTCTCTGCGTCACAGAGTCTCTGCGTCTCTGCGTCTCAGAGTCTCTGCATCTCAGAGTCTCTGCGTCTCAGAGTCTCTGCGTCTCTGCGTCTCAGAGTCTCTGCGTCTCAGAGTCTCTGCGTCTCAGAGTCTCTGCGTCTCAGAGTCTCTGCGTCTCTGCGTCTCTGCGTCTCAGAGTCTCTGCGTCACTGCGTCTCTGCGTCTCAGAGTCTCTGCGTCTCAGAGTCTCTGCGTCTCAGAGTCTCTGCGTCTCAAAGTCTCTGCGTCTCTGCGTCTCAGAGTCTCTGCATCTCAGAGTCTCTGCGTCTCAGAGTCTCTGCGTCTCTGCGTCTCAGAGTCTCTGCGTCCCTGCGTCTCAGAGTCTCTGCGTCTCAGAGTCTCTGCGTCTCTGCGTCTCTGCGTCTCTGCGTCTCAGATTCTCAGATTCTCAGAGTCTCTGCGTCTCTGCATCTCAGAGTCTGTGCGTCTCAGAGTCTCTGCGTCTCAGAGTCTCTGCGTCTCAGAGTCTCAGAGTCTCAGAGTCTCTGCGTCTCAGAGTCTCAGAGTCTCTGCGTCTCAGCGTCTCAGAGTCTCAGAGTCTTGCGTCTCAGCGTCTCAGAGTCTCTGCGTCTCAGAGTCTCTGCGTCTCAGAGTCTCAGAGTCTCTGCGTCTCAGAGTCTCAGAGTCTCTGCGTCTCAGCGTCTCAGAGTCTCTGCGTCTCAGAGTCTCTGCGTCTCAGAGTCGCTGCGTCTCTGAGTCTCTGCGTCTCAGAGTCTCTGCGTCTCTGCGTCTCAGAGTCTCTGCGTCTCAGAGTCTCTGCGTCTCAGAGTCTCTGCGTCTCAGAGTCTCTGCGTCTTAGAGTCTCTGCGTCTCTGCGTCTCAGAGTCTCTGCGTCTCAGAGTCTCTGCGTCTCAGAGTCTCAGAGTCTCTGCGTCTCAGAGTCTCTGCGTCTCAGAGTCTCTGCGTCTCTGCGTCTCAGAGTGTCTGCGTCTCTGCGTCTCAGAGTCTCTGCGTCTCAGAGTCTCTGCGTCGCTGCGTCTCAGAGTCTCTGCGTCTCAGAGTCTCTGCGTCTCAGAGTCTCAGAGTCTCTGCGTCTCAGAGTCTCTGCGTCTCAGAGTCTCTGCGTCTCTGCGTCTCAGAGTCTCTGCGTCTCAGAGTCTCTGCGTCTCAGAGTCTCAGAGTCTCTGCGTCTCAGAGTCTCTGCGTCTCAGAGTCTCTGCGTCTCAGAGTCTCTGCGTCTCAGAGTCTCAGAGTCTCTGCGTCTCAGAGTCTCTGCGTCTCAGAGTCTCTGCGTCTCTGCGTCTCAGAGTCTCTGCGTCTCAGAGTCTCTGCGTCTCAGAGTCTCAGAGTCTCTGCGTCTCAGAGTCTCTGCGTCTCAGAGTCTCTGCGTCTCAGAGTCTCTGCGTCTCTGCGTCTCAGAGTCTCAGAGTCTCTGCGTCTCAGAGTCTCAGAGTCTCATAGTCTCTGCGTCTCAGAGTCTCTGCGTCTCAGAGTCTCTGCGTCTCTGCGTCTCAGAGTCTCTGCGTCACTGCGTCTCAGCGTCTCAGAGTCTCTGCGTCTCAGAGTCTCAGAGTCTTGCGTCTCAGCGTCTCAGAGTCTCTGCGTCTCTGCGTCTCTGCGTCTCAGAGTCTCTGCGTCTCTGCGTCTCAGAGTCTCAGAGTCTCAGAGTCTCTGCGTCTCCGAGTCTCAGAGTCTCTGCGTCTCAGCGTCTCAGAGTCTCTGCGTCTCAGAGTCTCTGCGTCTCAGAGTCTCTGCGTCTCAGAGTCGCTGCGTCTCTGAGTCTCTGCGTCTCAGAGTCTCTGCGTCTCTGCGTCTCAGAGTCTCTGCGTCTCAGAGTCTCTGCGTCTATGCGTCTCAGAGTCTCTGCGTCTCAGAGTCTCAGAGTCTCTGCGTCTCAGAGTCTCTGCTTCTCAGAGTCTCAGAGTCTCTGCGTCTCAGAGTCTCTGCGGCTCAGAGTCTCAGAGTCTCTGCGTCTCAGAGTCTCTGCGTCTCAGAGTCTCTGCGTCTCAGAGTCTCTGCGTCTCTGCGTCTCAGAGACTCAGAGTCTCTGCGTCTCAGAGTCTCAGAGTCTCATAGTCTCTGCGTCTCAGAGTCTCTGCGTCTCAGAGTCTCTGCGTCTCTGCGTCCCAGGGTATCAGAGTCTCTGCGTCTCAGAGTCTCAGAGTCTCTGCGTCTCAGAGTCTCTGCGTCTCAGAGTCTCTGCGTCTCAGTGTCTCTGCGTCTCTGCGTCTCAGAGTCTCTGCGTCTCAGAGTCGCTGCGTCTCTGAGTCTCTGCGTCTCAGAGTCTCTGCGTCTCTGCGTCTCAGAGTCTCTGCGTCTCAGAGTCTCTGCGTCTATGCGTCTCAGAGTCTCTGCGTCTCAGAGTCTCAGAGTCTCTGCGTCTCAGAGTCTCTGCTTCTCAGAGTCTCAGAGTCTCTGCGTCTCAGAGTCTCTGCGGCTCAGAGTCTCAGAGTCTCTGCGTCTCAGAGTCTCTGCGTCTCTGCGTCTCTGCGTCTCAGAGTCTCTGCGTCTCTGCGTCTCAGAGACTCAGAGTCTCTGCGTCTCAGAGTCTCATAGTCTCTGCGTCTCAGAGTCTCTGCGTCTCAGAGTCTCTGCGTCTCTGCGTCCCAGGGTATCAGAGTCTCTGTCTCTCAGAGTCTCAGAGTCTCTGCGTCTCAGAGTCTCTGCGTCTCAGAGTCTCTGCGTCTCTGCGTCTCTGCGTCTCTGCGTCTCAGAGTCTCTGCGTCTCTGCGTCTCAGAGTCTCTGCGTCTCAGAGTCTCTGCGTCTCAGAGTCTCTGCGTCTCAGAGTCTCTGCGTCACTGCGTCTCTGCGTCTCAGAGTCTCTGCGTCTCAGAGTCTCTGCGTCTCAGAGTCTCTGCGTCTCTGCGTCTCAGATTCTCTGCATCTCAGAGTCTCTGCATCTCAGAGTCTCTGCGTCTCTGCGTCTCAGAGTCTCTGCGTCCCTGCGTCTCAGAGTCTCTGCGTCTCAGAGTCTCTGCGTCTCTGCGTCTCTGCGTCTCAGATTCTCAGATTCTCAGAGTCTCTGCGTCTCTGCATCTCAGAGTCTGTGCGACTCAGAGTCTCTGCGTCTCAGAGTCTCTGCGTCTCAGAGTCTCAGAGTCTCAGAGTCTCAGAGTCTCTGCGTCTCAGAGTCTCAGAGTCTCAGAGTCTCTGCGTCGCAGCGTCTCAGAGTCTCTGCGTCTCAGAGTCTCAGAGTCTTGCGTCTCAGCGTCTCAGAGTCTCTGCGTTTCAGAGTCTCTGCGTCTCAGAGTCTCTGCGTCTCAGAGTCTCAGAGTCTCTGCATCTCAGCGTCTCAGAGTCTCTGCGTCTCAGCGTCTCAGAGTCTCTGCGTCACTGCGTCTCTGCGTCTCAGAGTCGCTGCGTCTCTGAGTCTCTGCGTCTCAGAGTCTCTGCGTCTCTGCGTCTCAGAGTCTCTGCGTCTCAGAGTCTCTGCGTCTCAGAGTCTCTGCGTCTCTGCGTCTCAGAGTCTCTGCGTCTCAGAGTCTCAGAGTCTCTGCGTCTCAGAGTCTCTGCGTCTCAGAGTCTCAGAGTCTCTGCGTCTCAGAGTCTCTGCGTCTCAGAGTCTCTGCGTCTCTGCGTCTCAGAGTCTCTGCGTCTCAGAGTCTCTGCGTCTCAGAGTCTCTGCGTCTCTGCGTCTCAGAATCTCAGAGTCTCTGCGTCTCAGAGTCTCAGAGTCTCAGAGTCTCATAGTCTCTGCCTCTCAGAGTCTCTGCGTCTCAGAGTCTCTGCGTCTCTGCGTCTCAGAGTCTCAGAGTCTCTGCGTCTCAGAGTCTCAGAGTCTCTGCGTCTCAGAGTCTCAGCGTCTCAGTGTCTCTGCGTCTCTGCGTCTCAGAATCTCTGCGTCTCAGAGTCTCTGCGTCTCAGAGTCTCTGCGTCTCAGAGTCTCTGCGTCTCAGAGTCTCTGCGTCTCAGAGTCTCTGCGTCTCTGCGTCTCTGCGTCTCAGAGTCTCTGCGTCTCAGAGTCTCTGCGTCTCAGAGTCTCAGAGTCTCTGCGTCTCAGAGTCTCTGCGTCTCAGAGTCTCTGCGTCTCTGCGTCTCAGAGTCTCTGCGTCTCTGCGTCTCAGAGTCTCTGCATCTCAGAGTCTCTGCGTCTCAGAATCTCTGCGTCTCTGCGTCTCAGAGTCTCTGCGTCCCTGCGTCTCAGTCTCTGCGTCTCAGAGTCTCTGCGTCTCTGCGTCTCTGCGTCTCAGATTCTCAGATTCTCAGAGTCTCTGCGTCTCTGCATCTCAGAGTCTGTGCGTCTCAGAGTCTCTTAGTCTCAGAGTCTCTGCGTCTCAGAGTCTCAGAGTCTCTGCGTCTCAGAGTTTCAGAGTCTCTGCGTCTCAGCGTCTCAGAGTCTCTGTGTCTCAGAGTCTCAGAGTCTTGCGTCTCAGCGTCTCAGAGTCTCTGCGTCTCAGAGTCTCTGCGTCTCAGAGTCTCAGAGTCTCTGCGTCTCAGAGTCTCAGAGTCTCTGCGTCTCAGCGTCTCAGAGTCTCTGCGTCTCAGAGTCTCTGTGTCTCAGAGTCTCTGCGTCTCAGAGTCGCTGCGTCTCTGAGTCTCTGCGTCTCAGAGTCTCTGCGTCTCTGCGTCTCAGAGTCTCTGCGTCTCAGAGTCTCTGCGTCTCTGCGTCTCAGAGTCTCTGCGTCTCAGAGTCTCAGAGTCTCTGCGTCTCAGAGTCTCAGAGTCTCTGCGTCTCAGAGTCTCTGCGTCTCAGAGTCTCAGAGTCTCAGAGTCTCTGCGTCTCAGAGTCTCTGCGTCTCAGAGTCTCAGAGTCTCTGCGTCTCAGAGTCTCTGCGTCTCAGAGTCTCTGCGTCTCAGAGTCGCTGCGTCTCTGCGTCTCAGAGTCTCAGAGTGTCTGCGTCTCAGAGTCTCAGAGTCTCATAGTCTCTGCGTCTCAGAGTCTCTGAGTCTCTGCGTCTCAGAGTCTCAGAGTCTCTGCGTCTCAGAGTCTCTGCGTCTCAGACTCTCTGCGTCTCAGAGTCTCTGCGTCTCAGAGTCTCTGCGTCTCAGTGTCTCTGCGTCTCAGTGTCTCTGCGTCTCAGTGTCTCTGCGTCTCTGCGTCTCAGAATCTCTGTGTCTCAGAGTCTCTGCGTCTCAGAGTCTCTGCGTCTCAGAGTCTCTGCGTCTCTGCGTCTCAGAGTCTCTGCGTCTCAGAGTCTCTGCGTCTCAGAGTCTCTGCGTCTCTGCGTCTCAGAGTCTCTGCGTCTCAGAGTCTCTGCGTCTCAGAGTCTCTGCGTCTCTGCGTCTCAGAGTCTCTGCGTCTCAGAGTCTCTGTGTCTCTGCATCTCAGAGTCTCTGCGCCACAGAGTCTCTGCGTCTCTGCGTCTCTGCGTCTCTGAGTCTCTGCGTCTCAGAGTCTCTGCGTCTCAGAGTCTCTGCGTCTCAGAGTCTCTGCGTCTCTGCGTCTCAGAGTCTCAGAGTCTCTGCGTCTCAGAGTCTCATAGTCTCTGCGTCTCAGAGTCTCTGCGTCTCAGAGTCTCTTCGTCTCTGCGTCTCAGAGTCTCTGCGTCTCAGAGTCTCTGCGTCTCAGAGTCTCTGCGTCTCAGAGTCTCTGCGTCTCAGTGTCTCTGCGTCTCAGAGTCTCTGCGTCTCTGCGTCTCAGAGTCTCTGCGTCTCAGAGTCTCTGCGTCTCAGAGTCTCTGCGTCTCTGCGTCTCAGAGTCTCTGCGTCTCAGAGTCTCTGCGTCTCTGCGTCTCAGAGTCTCTGCGTCTCAGAGTCTCTGCGTCTCTGCGTCTCAGAGTCTCTGCGTCTCAGAGTCTCTGCGTCTCAGAGTCTCTGCGTCTCTGCGTCTCAGAGTCTCTGCGTCTCAGAGTCTCTGCGTCTCTGCGTCTCAGAGTCTCTGCGTCTCAGAGTCTCTGCGTCTCAGAGTGACAGAGTCTCTGCGTCTCTGCGTCTCAGAGTCTCTGCGTCTCAGAGTCTCTGCGTCTCAGAGTCTCTGCGTCTCTGCGTCTCAGAGTCTCTGCGTCACTGCGTCTCTGCGTCTCAGAGTCTCTGCGTCTCAGAGTCTCTGCGTCTCAGAGTCTCTGCGTCTCTGCGTCTCAGAGTCTCTGCGTCTCAGAGTCTCTGCGTCTCAGAGTCTCTGCGTCTCAGAGTCTCTGCGTCTCTGCGTCTCTGCGTCACAGAGTCTCTGCGTCTCTGCGTCTCAGAGTCTCTGCATCTCAGAGTCTCTGCGTCTCAGAGTCTCTGCGTCTCTGCGTCTCAGAGTCTCTGCGTCTCAGAGTCTCTGCGTCTCAGAGTCTCTGCGTCTCAGAGTCTCTGCGTCTCTGCGTCTCAGAGTCTCTGCGTCACTGCGTCTCTGCGTCTCAGAGTCTCTGCGTCTCAGAGTCTCTGCGTCTCAGAGTCTCTGCGTCTCAAAGTCTCTGCGTCTCTGCGTCTCAGAGTCTCTGCATCTCAGAGTCTCTGCGTCTCAGAGTCTCTGCGTCTCTGCGTCTCAGAGTCTCTGCGTCCCTGCGTCTCAGAGTCTCTGCGTCTCAGAGTCTCTGCGTCTCTGCGTCTCGGCGTCTCTGCGTCTCAGATTCTCAGATTCTCAGAGTCTCTGCGTCTCTGCATCTCAGAGTCTGTGCGTCTCAGAGTCTCTGCGTCTCAGAGTCTCTGCGTCTCAGAGTCTCAGAGTCTCAGAGTCTCTGCGTCTCAGAGTCTCAGAGTCTCTGCGTCTCAGCGTCTCAGAGTCTCAGAGTCTTGCGTCTCAGCGTCTCAGAGTCTCTGCGTCTCAGAGTCTCTGCGTCTCAGAGTCTCAGAGTCTCTGCGTCTCAGAGTCTCAGAGTCTCTGCGTCTCAGCGTCTCAGAGTCTCTGCGTCTCAGAGTCTCTGCGTCTCAGAGTCGCTGCGTCTCTGAGTCTCTGCGTCTCAGAGTCTCTGCGTCTCTGCGTCTCAGAGTCTCTGCGTCTCAGAGTCTCTGCGTCTCAGAGTCTCTGCGTCTCAGAGTCTCTGCGTCTCAGAGTCTCTGCGTCTTAGAGTCTCTGCGTCTCTGCGTCTCAGAGTCTCTGCGTCTCAGAGTCTCTGCGTCTCAGAGTCTCAGAGTCTCTGCGTCTCAGAGTCTCTGCGTCTCAGAGTCTCTGCGTCTCTGCGTCTCAGAGTGTCTGCGTCTCTGCGTCTCAGAGTCTCTGCGTCTCAGAGTCTCTGCGTCTCTGCGTCTCAGAGTCTCTGCGTCTCAGAGTCTCTGCGTCTCAGAGTCTCAGAGTCTCTGCGTCTCAGAGTCTCTGCGTCTCTGCGTCTCAGAGTCTCTGCGTCTCAGAGTCTCTGCGTCTCAGAGTCTCAGAGTCTCAGAGTCTCTGCGTCTCAGAGTCTCTGCGTCTCAGAGTCTCTGCGTCTCAGAGTCTCTGCGTCTCTGCGTCTCAGAGTCTCAGAGTCTCTGCGTCTCAGGGTCTCAGAGTCTCATAGTCTCTGCGTCTCAGAGTCTCTGCGTCTCAGAGTCTCTGCGTCTCTGCGTCTCAGAGTCTCTGCGTCACTGCGTCTCTGCGTCTCAGAGTCTCTGCGTCTCTGCGTCTCAGAGTCTCTGCGTCACTGCGTCTCTGCGTCTCAGAGTCTCTGCGTCTCTGCGTCTCAGAGTCTCTGCGTCTCAGAGTCTCTGCGTCTCAGAGTCTCTGCGTCTCAGAGTCTCTGCGTCTCTGCGTCTCTGCGTCACAGAGTCTCTGCGTCTCTGCGTCTCAGAGTCTCTGCGTCTCAGAGTCTCTGCGTCTCAGAGTCTCTGCGTCTCTGCGTCTCAGCGTCTCAGCGTCTCAGAGTCTCAGAGTCTCTGCGTCTCTGCGTCTCAGAGTCTCTGCGTCTCAGAGTCTCTGCGTCTCAGAGTCTCAGAGTCTCTGCGTCTCAGAGTCTCTGCTTCTCAGAGTCTCAGAGTCTCTGCGTCTCAGAGTCTCTGCGGCTCAGAGTCTCAGAGTCTCTGCGTCTCAGAGTCTCTGCGTCTCAGAGTCTCTGCGTCTCAGAGTCTCTGCGTCTCTGCGTCTCAGAGACTCAGAGTCTCTGCGTCTCAGAGTCTCAGAGTCTCATAGTCTCTGCGTCTCAGAGTCTCTGCGTCTCAGAGTCTCTGCGTCTCTGCGTCCCAGGGTATCAGAGTCTCTGCGTCTCAGAGTCTCAGAGTCTCTGCGTCTCAGAGTCTCTGCGTCTCAGAGTCTCTGCGTCTCAGTGTCTCTGCGTCTCTGCGTCTCAGAGTCTCTGCGTCTCAGAGTCGCTGCGTCTCTGAGTCTCTGCGTCTCAGAGTCTCTGCGTCTCTGCGTCTCAGAGTCTCTGCGTCTCAGAGTCTCTGCGTCTCTGCGTCTCAGAGTCTCTGCGTCTCTGCGTCTCAGAGTCTCTGCGTCTCAGAGTCTCAGAGTCTCTGCGTCTCAGAGTCTCTGCTTCTCAGAGTCTCAGAGTCTCTGCGTCTCAGAGTCTCTGCGGCTCAGAGTCTCAGAGTCTCTGCGTCTCAGAGTCTCTGCGTCTCAGAGTCTCTGCGTCTCAGAGTCTCTGCGTCTCTGCGTCTCAGAGACTCAGAGTCTCTGCGTCTCAGAGTCTCAGAGTCTCATAGTCTCTGCGTCTCAGAGTCTCTGCGTCTCAGAGTCTCTGCGTCTCTGCGTCCCAGGGTATCAGAGTCTCTGCGTCTCAGAGTCTCAGAGTCTCTGCGTCTCAGAGTCTCTGCGTCTCAGAGTCTCTGCGTCTCTGCGTCTCTGCGTCTCAGAGTCTCTGCGTCTCTGCGTCTCAGAGTCTCTGCGTCTCAGAGTCTCTGCGTCTCTGCGTCTCTGCGTCTCAGAGTCTCTGCGTCTCTGCGTCTCAGAGTCTCTGCGTCTCAGAGTCTCTGCGTCTCAGAGTCTCTGCGTCACTGCGTCTCTGCGTCTCAGAGTCTCTGCGTCTCAGAGTCTCTGCGTCTCAGAGTCTCTGCGTCTCTGCGTCTCAGATTCTCTGCATCTCAGAGTCTCTGCATCTCAGAGTCTCTGCGTCTCTGCGTCTCAGAGTCTCTGCGTCCCTGCGTCTCAGAGTCTCTGCGTCTCAGAGTCTCTGCGTCTCTGCGTCTCTGCGTCTCAGATTCTCAGATTCTCAGAGTCTCTGCGTCTCTGCATCTCAGAGTCTGTGCGACTCAGAGTCTCTGCGTCTCAGAGTCTCTGCGTCTCAGAGTCTCAGAGTCTCAGAGTCTCAGAGTCTCTGCGTCTCAGAGTCTCAGAGTCTCTGCGTCGCAGCGTCTCAGAGTCTCTGCGTCTCAGAGTCTCAGAGTCTTGCGTCTCAGCGTCTCAGAGTCTCTGCGTCTCAGAGTCTCTGCGTCTCAGAGTCTCTGCGTCTCAGAGTCTCAGAGTCTCTGCATCTCAGCGTCTCAGAGTCTCTGCGTCTCAGCGTCTCAGAGTCTCTGCGTCACTGCGTCTCTGCGTCTCAGAGTCGCTGCGTCTCTGAGTCTCTGCGTCTCAGAGTCTCTGCGTCTCTGCGTCTCAGAGTCTCTGCGTCTCAGAGTCTCTGCGTCTCAGAGTCTCTGCGTCTCTGCGTCTCAGAGTCTCTGCGTCTCAGAGTCTCAGAGTCTCTGCGTCTCAGAGTCTCTGCGTCTCAGAGTCTCAGAGTCTCTGCGTCTCAGAGTCTCTGCGTCTCAGAGTCTCTGCGTCTCTGCGTCTCAGAGTCTCTGCGTCTCAGAGTCTCTGCGTCTCAGAGTCTCTGCGTCTCTGCGTCTCAGAATCTCAGAGTCTCTGCGTCTCAGAGTCTCAGAGTCTCAGAGTCTCATAGTCTCTGCCTCTCAGAGTCTCTGCGTCTCAGAGTCTCTGCGTCTCTGCGTCTCAGAGTCTCAGAGTCTCTGCGTCTCAGAGTCTCAGAGTCTCTGCGTCTCAGAGTCTCTGCGTCTCAGAGTCTCAGCGTCTCAGTGTCTCTGCGTCTCTGCGTCTCAGAATCTCTGCGTCTCAGAGTCTCTGCGTCTCAGAGTCTCTGCGTCTCAGAGTCTCTGCGTCTCAGAGTCTCTGCGTCTCTGCGTCTCTGCGTCTCAGAGTCTCTGCGTCTCAGAGTCTCTGCGTCTCAGAGTCTCAGAGTCTCTGCGTCTCAGAGTCTCTGCGTCTCAGAGTCTCTGCGTCTCTGCGTCTCAGAGTCTCTGCGTCTCTGCGTCTCAGAGTCTCTGCATCTCAGAGTCTCTGCGTCTCAGAATCTCTGCGTCTCTGCGTCTCAGAGTCTCTGCGTCCCTGCGTCTCAGTCTCTGCGTCTCAGAGTCTCTGCGTCTCTGCGTCTCTGCGTCTCAGATTCTCAGATTCTCAGAGTCTCTGCGTCTCTGCATCTCAGAGTCTGTGCGTCTCAGAGTCTCTTAGTCTCAGAGTCTCTGCGTCTCAGAGTCTCAGAGTCTCTGCGTCTCAGAGTTTCAGAGTCTCTGCGTCTCAGCGTCTCAGAGTCTCTGTGTCTCAGAGTCTCAGAGTCTTGCGTCTCAGCGTCTCAGAGTCTCTGCGTCTCAGAGTCTCTGCGTCTCAGAGTCTCAGAGTCTCTGCGTCTCAGAGTCTCAGAGTCTCTGCGTCTCAGCGTCTCAGAGTCTCTGCGTCTCAGAGTCTCTGTGTCTCAGAGTCTCTGCGTCTCAGAGTCGCTGCGTCTCTGAGTCTCTGCGTCTCAGAGTCTCTGCGTCTCTGCGTCTCAGAGTCTCTGCGTCTCAGAGTCTCTGCGTCTCTGCGTCTCAGAGTCTCTGCGTCTCAGAGTCTCAGAGTCTCTGCGTCTCAGAGTCTCAGAGTCTCTGCGTCTCAGAGTCTCTGCGTCTCAGAGTCTCAGAGTCTCAGAGTCTCTGCGTCTCAGAGTCTCTGCGTCTCAGAGTCTCAGAGTCTCTGCGTCTCAGAGTCTCTGCGTCTCAGAGTCTCTGCGTCTCAGAGTCGCTGCGTCTCTGCGTCTCAGAGTCTCAGAGTCTCTGCGTCTCAGAGTCTCAGAGTCTCATAGTCTCTGCGTCTCAGAGTCTCAGCGTCTCTGCGTCTCAGAGTCTCAGAGTCTCTGCGTCTCAGAGTCTCTGCGTCTCAGACTCTCTGCGTCTCAGAGTCTCTGCGTCTCAGAGTCTCTGCGTCTCAGTGTCTCTGCGTCTCAGTGTCTCTGCGTCTCTGCGTCTCAGAGTGTCTGCGTCTCAGAGTCTCTGCGTCTCAGAGTCTCTGCGTCTCAGAGTCTCTGCGTCTCTGCGTCTCAGAGTCTCTGCGTCTCAGAGTCTCTGCGTCTCAGAGTCTCTGCGTCTCTGCGTCTCAGAGTCTCTGCGTCTCAGAGTCTCTGCGTCTCAGAGTCTCTGCGTCTCTGCGTCTCAGAGTCTCTGCGTCTCAGAGTCTCTGTGTCTCTGCATCTCAGAGTCTCTGCGCCACAGAGTCTCTGCGTCTCTGCGTCTCTGCGTCTCAGAGTCTCTGCGTCTCAGAGTCTCTGCGTCTCAGAGTCTCTGCGTCTCAGAGTCGCTGCGTCTCTGCGTCTCAGAGTCTCAGAGTCTCTGCGTCTCAGAGTCTCATAGTCTCTGCGTCTCAGAGTCTCTGCGTCTCAGAGTCTCTTCGTCTCTGCGTCTCAGAGTCTCTGCGTCTCAGAGTCTCTGCGTCTCAGAGTCTCTGCGTCTCAGAGTCTCTGCGTCTCAGTGTCTCTGCGTCTCTGCGTCTCAGAATCTCTGCGTCTCAGATTCTCTGCGTCTCAGAGTCTCTGCGTCTCTGCGTCTCAGAGTCTCTGCGTCTCAGAGTCTCTGCGTCTCTGCGTCTCAGAGTCTCTGCGTCTCAGAGTCTCTGCGTCTCAGAGTCTCTGCGTCTCTGCGTCTCAGAGTCTCTGCGTCTCAGAGTCTCTGCGTCTCTGCGTCTCAGAGTCTCTGCGTCTCAGAGTCTCTGCGTCTCTGCGTCTCAGAGTCTCTGCGTCTCAGAGTCTCTGCGTCTCAGAGTCTCTGCGTCTCTGCGTCTCAGAGTCTCTGCGTCTCAGAGTCTCTGCGTCTCAGAGTCTCTGCGTCTCTGCGTCTCAGAGTCTCTGCGTCTCAGAGTCTCTGCGTCTCTGCGTCTCAGAGTCTCTGCGTCTCAGAGTCTCTGCGTCTCAGAGTGACAGAGTCTCTGCGTCTCTGCGTCTCAGAGTCTCTGCGTCTCAGAGTCTCTGCGTCTCAGAGTCTCTGCGTCTCTGCGTCTCAGAGTCTCTGCGTCACTGCGTCTCTGCGTCTCAGAGTCTCTGCGTCTCAGAGTCTCTGCGTCTCAGAGTCTCTGCGTCTCTGCGTCTCAGAGTCTCTGCGTCTCAGAGTCTCTGCGTCTCAGAGTCTCTGCGTCTCTGCGTCTCTGCGTCACAGAGTCTCTGCGTCTCTGCGTCTCAGAGTCTCTGCGTCTCAGAGTCTCTGCGTCTCAGAGTCTCTGCGTCTCTGCGTCTCAGAGTCTCTGCGTCTCAGAGTCTCTGCGTCTCAGAGTCTCTGCGTCTCTGCGTCTCAGAGTCTCTGCGTCACTGCGTCTCTGCGTCTCAGAGTCTCTGCGTCTCAGAGTCTCTGCGTCTCAGAGTCTCTGCGTCTCAAAGTCTCTGCGTCTCTGCGTCTCAGAGTCTCTGCATCTCAGAGTCTCTGCGTCTCAGAGTCTCTGCGTCTCTGCGTCTCAGAGTCTCTGCGTCCCTGCGTCTCAGAGTCTCTGCGTCTCAGAGTCTCTGCGTCTCTGCGTCTCTGCGTCTCAGATTCTCAGATTCTCAGAGTCTCTGCGTCTCTGCATCTCAGAGTCTGTGCGTCTCAGAGTCTCTGCGTCTCAGAGTCTCTGCGTCTCAGAGTCTCAGAGTCTCAGAGTCTCTGCGTCTCAGAGTCTCAGAGTCTCTGCGTCTCAGCGTCTCAGAGTCTCAGAGTCTTGCGTCTCAGCGTCTCAGAGTCTCTGCGTCTCAGAGTCTCTGCGTCTCAGAGTCTCAGAGTCTCTGCGTCTCAGAGTCTCAGAGTCTCTGCGTCTCAGCGTCTCAGAGTCTCTGCGTCTCAGAGTCTCTGCGTCTCAGAGTTGCTGCGTCTCTGAGTCTCTGCGTCTCAGAGTCTCTGCGTCTCTGCGTCTCAGAGTCTCTGCATCTCAGCGTCTCAGAGTCTCTGCGTCTCAGCGTCTCAGAGTCTCTGCGTCACTGCGTCTCTGCGTCTCAGAGTCGCTGCGTCTCTGAGTCTCTGCGTCTCAGAGTCTCTGCGTCTCTGCGTCTCAGAGTCTCTGCGTCTCAGAGTCTCTGCGTCTCAGAGTCTCTGCGTCTCTGCGTCTCAGAGTCTCTGCGTCTCAGAGTCTCAGAGTCTCTGCGTCTCAGAGTCTCTGCGTCTCAGAGTCTCAGAGTCTCTGCGTCTCAGAGTCTCTGCGTCTCAGAGTCTCTGCGTCTCTGCGTCTCAGAGTCTCTGCGTCTCAGAGTCTCTGCGTCTCAGAGTCTCTGCGTCTCTGCGTCTCAGAATCTCAGAGTCTCTGCGTCTCAGAGTCTCAGAGTCTCATAGTCTCTGCCTCTCAGAGTCTCTGCGTCTCAGAGTCTCTGCGTCTCTGCGTCTCAGAGTCTCAGAGTCTCTGCGTCTCAGAGTCTCAGAGTCTCTGCGTCTCAGAGTCTCTGCGTCTCAGAGTCTCTGCGTCTCAGAGTCTCTGCGTCTCAGAGTCTCAGAGTCTCTGCATCTCAGCGTCTCAGAGTCTCTGCGTCTCAGCGTCTCAGAGTCTCTGCGTCACTGCGTCTCTGCGTCTCAGAGTCGCTGCGTCTCTGAGTCTCTGCGTCTCAGAGTCTCTGCGTCTCTGCGTCTCAGAGTCTCTGCGTCTCAGAGTCTCTGCGTCTCAGAGTCTCTGCGTCTCTGCGTCTCAGAGTCTCTGCGTCTCAGAGTCTCAGAGTCTCTGCGTCTCAGAGTCTCTGCGTCTCAGAGTCTCAGAGTCTCTGCGTCTCAGAGTCTCTGCGTCTCAGAGTCTCTGCGTCTCTGCGTCTCAGAGTCTCTGCGTCTCAGAGTCTCTGCGTCTCAGAGTCTCTGCGTCTCTGCGTCTCAGAATCTCAGAGTCTCTGCGTCTCAGAGTCTCAGAGTCTCAGAGTCTCATAGTCTCTGCCTCTCAGAGTCTCTGCGTCTCAGAGTCTCTGCGTCTCTGCGTCTCAGAGTCTCAGAGTCTCTGCGTCTCAGAGTCTCAGAGTCTCTGCGTCTCAGAGTCTCTGCGTCTCAGAGTCTCAGCGTCTCAGTGTCTCTGCGTCTCTGCGTCTCAGAATCTCTGCGTCTCAGAGTCTCTGCGTCTCAGAGTCTCTGCGTCTCAGAGTCTCTGCGTCTCAGAGTCTCTGCGTCTCTGCGTCTCTGCGTCTCAGAGTCTCTGCGTCTCAGAGTCTCTGCGTCTCAGAGTCTCAGAGTCTCTGCGTCTCAGAGTCTCTGCGTCTCAGAGTCTCTGCGTCTCTGCGTCTCTGCGTCTCAGAGTCTCTGCGTCTCTGCGTCTCAGAGTCTCTGCATCTCAGAGTCTCTGCGTCTCAGAATCTCTGCGTCTCTGCGTCTCAGAGTCTCTGCGTCCCTGCGTCTCAGTCTCTGCGTCTCAGAGTCTCTGCGTCTCTGCGTCTCAGATTCTCAGATTCTCAGAGTCTCTGCGTCTCTGCATCTCAGAGTCTGTGCGTCTCAGAGTCTCTTAGTCTCAGAGTCTCTGCGTCTCAGAGTCTCAGAGTCTCTGCGTCTCAGAGTTTCAGAGTCTCTGCGTCTCAGCGTCTCAGAGTCTCTGTGTCTCAGAGTCTCAGAGTCTTGCGTCTCAGCGTCTCAGAGTCTCTGCGTCTCAGAGTCTCTGCGTCTCAGAGTCTCAGAGTCTCTGCGTCTCAGAGTCTCAGAGTCTCTGCGTCTCAGCGTCTCAGAGTCTCTGCGTCTCAGAGTCTCTGTGTCTCAGAGTCTCTGCGTCTCAGAGTCGCTGCGTCTCTGAGTCTCTGCGTCTCAGAGTCTCTGCGTCTCTGCGTCTCAGAGTCTCTGCGTCTCAGAGTCTCTGCGTCTCTGCGTCTCAGAGTCTCTGCGTCTCAGAGTCTCAGAGTCTCTGCGTCTCAGAGTCTCAGAGTCTCTGCGTCTCAGAGTCTCTGCGTCTCAGAGTCTCAGAGTCTCAGAGTCTCTGCGTCTCAGAGTCTCTGCGTCTCAGAGTCTCAGAGTCTCTGCGTCTCAGAGTCTCTGCGTCTCAGAGTCTCTGCGTCTCAGAGTCGCTGCGTCTCTGCGTCTCAGAGTCTCAGAGTCTCTGCGTCTCAGAGTCTCAGAGTCTCATAGTCTCTGCGTCTCAGAGTCTCTGTGTCTCTGCGTCTCAGAGTCTCAGAGTCTCTGCGTCTCAGAGTCTCTGCGTCTCAGACTCTCTGCGTCTCAGAGTCTCTGCGTCTCAGAGTCTCTGCGTCTCAGTGTCTCTGCGTCTCAGTGTCTCTGCGTCTCTGCGTCTCAGAATCTCTGTGTCTCAGAGTCTCTGCGTCTCAGAGTCTCTGCGTCTCAGAGTCTCTGCGTCTCTGCGTCTCAGAGTCTCTGCGTCTCAGAGTCTCTGCGTCTCAGAGTCTCTGCGTCTCTGCGTCTCAGAGTCTCTGCGTCTCAGAGTCTCTGCGTCTCTGCGTCTCAGAGTCTCTGCGTCTCAGAGTCTCTGTGTCTCTGCATCTCAGAGTCTCTGCGCCACAGAGTCTCTGCGTCTCTGCGTCTCTGCGTCTCAGAGTCTCTGCGTCTCAGAGTCTCTGCGTCTCAGAGTCTCTGCGTCTCAGAGTCGCTGCGTCTCTGCGTCTCAGAGTCTCAGAGTCTCTGCGTCTCAGAGTCTCAGAGTCTCTGCGTCTCAGAGTCTCTGCGTCTCAGAGTCGCTGCGTCTCTGCGTCTCAGAGTCTCAGAGTCTCTGCGTCTCAGAGTCTCTGCGTCTCAGAGTCTCTGCGTCTCTGCGTCTCAGAGTCTCTGCGTCTCAGAGTCTCTGCGTCTCAGAGTCTCTGCGTCTCAGAGTCTCAGAGTCTCTGCGTCTCAGAGTCTCAGAGTCTCTGCGTCTCAGAGTCTCTGCGTCTCAAAGTCTCTGCGTCTCAGAGTCTCTGCGTCTCTGCGTCTCAGAGTCTCAGAGTCTCTGCATCTCAGAGTCTCAGAGTCTCTGCGTCTCAGAGTCTCTGCGTCTCAGAGTCTCTGCGTCTCAGTGTCTCTGCGTCTCTGCGTCTCAGAGTCTCTGCGTCTCAGAGTCTCTGCGTCTCAGAGTCTCTGCGTCTCAGAGTCTCAGAGTCTCTGCGTCTCAGAGTCTCTGCGTCTCAGAGTCTCTGCGTCTCTGCGTCTCAGAGTCTCTGCGTCTCAGAGTCTCTGAGTCTCAGAGTCTCTGCGTCTCAGACTCTCTGCGTCTCTGCGTCTCAGAGTCTCTGCGTCTCTGCGTCTCAGAGTCTCTGCGTCTCTGCGTCTCTGCGTCTCTGTGTCTCAGAGTCTCTGCGTCTCTGCGTCTCAGAGTCTCTGCGTCTCTGCGTCTCTGTGTCTCTGTGTCTCAGAGTCTCTGCGTCTCAGAGTCTCTGCGTCTCTGCGTCTCTGCGTCTCAGAGTCTCAGCGTCTCAGAGTCTCTGCGTCTCTGCGTCTCAGAGTCTCTGCGTCTCTGCGTCTCAGAGTCTCTGCGTCTCTGCGTCTCTGCGTCTCTGTGTCTCAGAGCCTCTGCGTCTCTGCGTCTCTGTGTCTCAGAGTCTCTGCGTCTCTGCGTCTCAGAGTCTCTGCGTCTCTGCGTCTCAGAGTATCTGCGTCTCTGCGTCTCCGAGTCTCAGCGTCTCAGAGTCTCTGCGTCTCTGCGTCTCTGCGTCTCAGAGTCTCTGCGTCTCAGAGTGTCAGAGTCTCTGCGTCTCTGCGTCTCAGAGTCTCTGCGTCTCTGCGTCTCTGTGTCTCAGAGTCTCTGCGTCTCTGCGTCTCAGAGTCTCTGCGTCTCTGCGTCTCTGCGTCTCAGAGTATCTGCGTCTCTGCGTCTCAGAGTCTCAGCGTCTCAGAGTCTCAGAGTCTGTGCGTCTCTGCGTCTCAGAGTCTCTGCGTCTCTGCGTCTCAGAGTCTCTGCGTCTCTGCGTCTCAGAGTCTCTGCGTCTCAGAGTCTCTGCGTCTCAGAGTCTCTGCGTCTCAGAGTCTCTGCGTCTCAGAGTCTCAGAGTCTCTGCGTCTCAGAGTCTCAGCGTCTCAAAGTCTCTGCGTCTCAGAGTCTCTGCGTCTCTGCGTCTCAGAGTCTCAGAGTCTCTGCGTCTCAGAGTCTCTGCGTCTCAGAGTCTCTGCGTCTCAGTTTCTCTGCGTCTCTGCGTCTCAGAGTCTCTGCGTCTCAGAGTCTCTGCGTCTCAGAGTCTCAGAGTCTCTGCGTCTCAGAGTCTCTGCGTCTCAGAGTCTCTGCGTCTCTGCGTCTCAGAGTCTCTGCGTCTCTGCGTCTCAGAGTCTCTGCATCTCAGAGTCTCTGCATCTCAGAGTCTCTGCGTCGCAGACTCTCTGCGTCTCTGCGTCTCAGAGTCTCTGCGTCCCTGCGTCTCAGAGTCTCTGCGTCTCAGAGTCTCTGCGTCTCTGCGTCTCTGCGTCTCAGATTCTCAGATTCTCAGAGTCTCTGCGTCTCTGCATCTCAGAGTCTGTGCGTCTCAGGGTCTCTGCGTCTCAGAGTCTCTGCGTCTCAGAGTCTCAGAGTCTCAGAGTCTCTGCGTCTCAGAGTTTCAGAGTCTCTGCGTCTCAGCGTCTCAGAGTCTCTGTGTCTCAGAGTCTCAGAGTCTTGCGTCTCAGCGTCTCAGAGTCTCTGCGTCTCAGAGTCTCTGCGTCTCAGAGTCTCAGAGTCTCTGCGTCTCAGAGTCTCAGAGTCTCTGCGTCTCAGCGTCTCAGAGTCTCTGCGTCTCAGAGTCTCTGCGTCTCAGAGTCGCTGCGTCTCTGAGTCTCTGCGTCTCAGAGTCTCTGCGTCTCTGCGTCTCAGAGTCTCTGCGTCTCAGAGTCTCAGAGTCTCTGCGTCTCAGAGTCTCTGCGTCTCAGAGTCTCAGAGTCTCAGAGTCTCTGCGTCTCAGAGTCTCTGCGTCTCAGAGTCTCAGAGTCTCTGCGTCTCAGAGTCTCTGCGTCTCAGAGTCTCTGCGTCTCAGAGTCGCTGCGTCTCTGCGTCTCAGAGTCTCAGAGTCTCTGCGTCTCAGAGTCTCAGAGTCTCATAGTCTCTGCGTCTCAGAGTCTCTGCGTCTCTGCGTCTCAGAGTCTCAGAGTCTCAGAGTCTCTGCGTTTCAGAGTCTCTGCGTCTCAGAGTCTCTGCGTCTCAGAGTCTCAGAGTCTCAGAGTCTCTGCGTCACAGTGTCTCTGCGTCTCAGTGTCTCTGCGTCTCTGCGTCTCAGAGTCTCTGCGTCTCAGTGTCTCTGCGTCTCAGTGTCTCTGCGTCTCAGTGTCTCTGCGTCTCTGCGTCTCAGAATCTCTGTGTCTCAGAGTCTCTGCGTCTCAGAGTCTCTGCGTCTCAGAGTCTCTGCGTCTCAGAGTCTCTGCGTCTCAGAGTCTCAGAGTCTCTGCGTCTCAGAGTCTCTGCGTCTCTGCGTCTCAGAGTCTCTGCGTCTCAGAGTCTCTGCGTCTCTGCGTCTCTGCGTCTCAGCGTCTCAGAGTCTCTGCGTCTCAGAGTCTCTGCGTCTCAGAGTCTCTGCGTCTCTGCGTCTCAGAGTCTCAGAGTCTCTGCGTCTCTGCGTCTCAGAGTCTCTGCGTCTCAGAGTCTCTGCGTCTCTGCGTCTCTGCGTCTCAGCGTCTCAGAGTCTCTGCGTCTCAGAGTCTCTGCGTCTCAGAGTCTCTGCGTCTCTGCGTCTCAGACTCTCTGCGTCTCAGAGTCTCTGCGTCTCAGAGTCTCTGCGTCTCTGCGTCTCAGAGTCTTTGCGTCTCAGAGTCTCTGCGTCTCAGAGTCTCTGCGTCTCTGCGTCTCAGAGTCTCTGCGTCTCAGAGTCTCTGCGTCTCTGCGTCTCAGAGTCTCTGCGTCTCAGAGTCTCTGCGTCTCAGAGTCTCTGCGTCTCTGCGTCTCAGAGTCTCTGCGTCTCAGAGTCTCTGCGTCTCTGCGTCTCAGAGTCTCTGCGTTTCTGCGTCTCTGCGTCTCAGAGTCTCTGCGTCTCACAGTCTCAGAGTCTCTGCGTCTCAGAGTCTCTGCGTCTCAGTGTCTCTGCGTCTCTGCGTCTCTGCGTTTCAGAGTCTCTGCGTCTCAGAGTCTCTGCGTCTCAGAGTCACTGCGTCTCAGCGTCTCAGAGTCTCTGCGTCTCTGCGTCTCTGCGTCTCAGAGTCTCAGAGTCTCTGCGTCTCTGCGTCTCAGAGTCTCTGCGTCTCAGAGTCTCTGCGTCTCAGAGTCTCTGCGTCTCAGAGTCTCAGAGTCTCTGCGTCTCAGAGTCTCTGCGTCTCAGAGTCTCAGAGTCTCTGCGTCTCAGAGTCTCTGCGTCTCTGCGTCTCAGAGACTCTGCGTCTCAGAGTCTCAGAGTCTCTGCGTCTCAGAGTCTCAGAGTCTCTGTGTCTCAGAGTCTCTGCGTCTCAGAGTCTCAGAGTCTCTGCGTCTCAGAGTCTCTGTGTCTCAGAGTCTCTGCGTCTCAGAGTCTCTGCGTCTCAGAGTCTCTGCGTCTCTGCGTCTCAGAGTCTCAGCGTCTCTGCGTCTCTGCGTCTCAGAGTCTCTGCGTCTCAGCGTCTCTGCGTCTCAGAGTCTCAGCGTCTCAGCGTCTCAGCATCTCTGCGTCTCACAGTCTCTGCGTCTCAGCGTCTCTGCGTCTCAGAGTCTCAGAGTCTCTGCGTCTCAGTGTCTCTGCGTCTCTGCGTCTCAGAGTCCCAGAGTCTCTGCGTCTCTGCGTCTCAGTGTCTCTGCGTCTCAGAGTCTCAGAGTCTCAGAGTCTCTGCGTCTCAGTGTCTCTGCGTCTCAGTGTCTCTGCGTCTCTGCGTCTCAGAGTCTCAGAGTCTCTGCGTCTCTGCGTCTCAGTGTCTCTGCGTCTCAGCGTCTCTGCGTCTCTGCGTCTCAGTGTCTCTGCGTCTCAGAGTCTCAGCGTCTCTGCGTCTCAGAGTCTCCGCGTCTCAGAGTCTCAGATTCACAGAGTCACAGAGTCTCAGCGTCTCTGCGTCTCTGCGTCTCTGCGTCTCAGTGTCTCTGCGTCTCAGAGTCTCAGTGTCTCTGCGTCTCTGCATCTCAGAGTCACAGAGTCACAGAGTCTCAGCGTCTCTGCGTCTCAGAGTCTCTGCGTCTCAGAGTCTCTGCGTCTCAGAGTCTCAGCGTCTCAGAGTCTCTGCGTCTCTGCATCTCAGAGTCACAGAGTCACAGAGTCTCAGCGTCTCTGCGTCTCAGAGTCTCAGCGTCTCAGAGTCTCTGCGTCTCTGCATCTCAGAGTCACAGAGTCACAGAGTCACAGAGTCTCAGCGTCTCTGCGTCTCAGAGTCTCTGCGTCTCAGAGTCACAGAGTCACAGAGTCTCAGCGTCTCAGCGTCTCAGCGTCTTAGAGTCTCTGCGTCTCAGAGTCTCTGCGTCTCAGAGTCTCAGAGTCTCTGCGTCTCTGCATCTCAGAGTCACAGAGTCACAGAGTCACAGAGTCACAGAGTCTCAGCGTCTCTGCGTCTCAGAGTCTCTGCGTCTCAGAGTCACAGAGTCACAGAGTCTCAGCGTCTCAGCGTCTCAGCGTCTCAGCGTCTCTGCGTCTCAGTGTCTCTGCGTCTCAGAGTCTCAGAGTCTCAGCGTCTCTGCGTCTCAGAGTCACAGAGTCACAGAGTCTCTGCGTCTCTGCGTCTCTGCGTCTCAGAGTCTCAGAGTCTCAGTGTCTCTGCGTCTCAGAGTCACAGAGTCACAGAGTCTCAGCGTCTCAGCGTCTCAGCGTCTCTGCGTCTCAGTGTCTCTGCGTCTCAGAGTCTCTGCGTCTCAGAGTCTCAGAGTCTCAGCGTCTCTGCGTCTCAGCGTCACAGAGTCACAGAGTCACAGAGTCTCAGCGTCTCAGCGTCTCAGCGTCTCTGCGTCTCAGAGTCACAGAGTCACAGAGTCTCTGCGTCTCTGCGTCTCTGCGTCTCAGAGTCTCAGAGTCTCAGTGTCTCTGCGTCTCAGAGTCACAGAGTCTCAGCGTCTCAGCGTCTCAGCGTCTCAGCGTCTCTGCGTCTCAGTGTCTCTGCGTCTCTGCGTCTCAGAGTCTCTGCGTCTCTGCGTCTCAGAGTCTCAGAGTCTCAGCGTCTCTGCGTCTCTGCGTCTCAGTGTCTCTGCGTCTCAGAGTCTCTGCGTCTCAGAGTCTCAGCGTCTCTGCGTCTCAGAGTCACAGAGTCACAGAGTCTCTGCGTCTCTGCGTCTCTGCGTCTCAGAGTCTCAGAGTCTCAGTGTCTCTGCGTCTCAGAGTCACAGAGTCACAGAGTCTCAGCGTCTCAGCGTGTCAGCGTCTCAGCGTCTCTGCGTCTCAGCGTCTCTGCGTCTCAGAGTCTCAGAGTCTCTGCGTCTCAGAGTCTCAGAGTCTCAGCGTCTCTGCGTCTCAGCGTCACAGAGTCACAGAGTCACAGAGTCTCAGCGTCTCAGCGTCTCAGCGTCTCTGCGTCTCAGAGTCACAGAGTCACAGAGTCTCTGCGTCTCTGCGTCTCAGCGTCTCTGCGTCTCAGTGTCTCAGTGTCTCTGCGTCTCAGAGTCTCAGAGTCTCTGTGTCTCAGAGTCTCAGAGTCTCAGCGTCTCAGAGTCACAGAGTCACAGAGTCACAGAGTCTCAGCGTCTCAGCGTCTCAGTGTCTGTGCGTCTCAGAGTCTCAGAGTCTCAGAGTCTCTGCGTCTCAGAGTCTCAGCATCTCTGCGTCTCAGAGTCACAGAGTCACAGAGTCACAGAGTCTCTGCGTCTCTGCGTCTCAGTGTCTCTGCGTCTCAGAGTCTCTGCGTCTCTGCGTCTCAGAGTCTCTGCGTCTCTGCGTCTCAGCGTCTCAGCGTCTCTGCGTCTCAGAGTCACAGAGTCTCAGCGTCTCTGCGTCTCAGAGTCTCTGCGTCTCAGAGTCTCAGAGTCACAGAGTCTCAGCGTCTGAGCGTCTCTGCGTCTCAGTGTCTCTGCGTCTCAGAGTCTCAGAGTCTCTGCGTCTCAGAGTCACAGAGTCACAGAGTCACAGAGTCTCTGCGTCTCTGCGTCTCAGTGTCTCTGCGTCTCAGAGTCTCAGAGTCGCAGAGTCTCTGCGTCTCAGTGTCTCTGCGTCTCTGCGTCTCAGAGTCTCAGAGTCTCTGCGTCTCTGCGTCTCAGCGTCTCTGCGTCTCTGCATCTCAGTGACTCTGTGTCTCAGAGTCTCTGTGTCTCAGAGTCTCTGCTTCTCAGAGTCTCTGCGTCTCATCGTCTCTGCGGCTCAGAGTCACAGAGTCTCAGCGTCTCAGAGTCTCTGCGTCTCAGAAACTCTGCGTCTCTGCGTCTAAGAGTCTGTGCGTCTCTCCATCTCACAGTCTTTGCATCTCAGCGTCTCGGCGTCTCAGAGTGTCTCTGCGTCTCTGCGTTTCTGCGTCTCTGCGTCTCAGAATCTCTGCATCTCTGCGTCTCAGTTTCTCTGCGTCTCTGAATCTCAGCGTCTCTGCATCTCTGCGTCTCAGAATCACTGTGTCTCAGCCTCTCTGAGTCCCAGCGTCTCAGCGTCTCTGTGTCTCAGAGTCTCCGCATTTCTGCATCTCACTGTCTCCGCGTCGCAGAGTCTCTGCGTCTCTGCGTCTCAGAGTCTCTGTGCCTCAGAATCTCTGCATCTCTGCGTCTCAGGGTCTGTGCATCTCAGTTTCTCTGCGTCTCTGAGTCTCAGCGTCTCTGCGTCTCAGAGTCTCTGCGTCTCTGCATCTCAGCGTCTCTACATCTCAGCGTCTCTACATCTCAGTGTCTCTGGGTCTCAGCGTCTCTGCGTCTCTGCGTCTCAGAGTTGCAGAGTCGCAGAGACTCAGCGTCTTTGCATCTCAGAGTCTCTGCGTCCCAGCGTCTCTGCTTCTCTGAGTCTCTGCGTCTCAGCATCTCTACGTCTCAGCGTCTCTGAGTCTCTGCATCTCTGCGTCTCAGAGTCTCAGTGTCTCTGCGTCTCTGCGACTCAGCGTCTCTGCTTCTCAGAGTCTCTGCGACTCAGCGTCTCTGCTTCTCAGAGTCTCTGCGTCTCAGAGTCTCTGCGTCTCAGCGTCTCAGCGTCTCAGAGTCTCAGAGTCTCAGAGTCTCTGCAGCTCAGAGTCACAGAGTCTCAGCGTCTCTGCGTCTCAGAGTCTCTGCGTCTCAGAGTCTCTGCGTCTCAGAGTCTCTGCGTCTCAGAGTCTCTGCGTCTCAGCGTCTCAGAGTCTCTGCGTCTCAGAGTCTCTGCGTCTCAGAGTCTCTGCGTCTCAGAGTCTCAGAGTCACAGAGTCTCAGAGTCACAGAGTCTCTGCGTCTCAGCGTCTCAGAGTCTCTGCGTCTCAGAGTCTCTGCGTCTCTGCGTCTCAGCGTCTCAGAGTCTCTGCGTCTCATAGTCTCAGCGTCTCAGAGTCTCTGCGTCTCAGAGTCTCTGCGTCTCAGAGTCTCTGCGTCTCAGAGTCTCTGCGTCTCAGAGTCTCAGAGTCACAGAGTCTCAGAGTCACAGAGTCTCTGCGTCTCAGCGTCTCAGAGTCTCTGCGTCTCAGAGTCCCTGCGTCTCTGCGTCTCTGCGTCTCAGAGTCTCTGCGTCTCTGCGTCTCTGCGTCTCAGAGTCTCTGCGTCTCAGAGTCTCTGCGTCTCAGAGTCTCTGCGTCTCAGAGTCTCAGAGTCTCTGCGTCTCAGAGTCTAAGAGTCACAGAGTCACAGAGTCTCTGCGTCTCAGCGTCTCAGAGTCTCTGCGTCTCTGCGTCTCTGCGTCTCTGTGTCTCAGAGTCTCTGTGTCTCAGAGTCTCTGCGTCTCAGAGTCTCAGAGTCACAGAGTCAGAGTCTCTGCGTCTCTGCATCTCAGAGTCTCTGCGTCTCAGAGTCTCTGCGTCTCAGAGTCTCTGCGTCTCAGAGTCTCTGCGTCTCAGAGTCTCTGCGTCTCTGCGTCTCAGAGTAACAGAGTCTCAGTGTCTCAGTGTCTCTGCATCTCAGTCTCTGCGTCTCTGCATCTCTGCGTCTCAGCGTCTCTGCGTCTCAGCGTCTCTGCGTCTCAGCGTCTCTCTGCGTCTCAGAGTCTCAGAGTCTCTGCGTCTCTGCGTCTCTGCGTCTCAGAGTCTCTGCGTCTCAGAGTCTCTGCGCCTGAGCGTCTCTGTGTCTCAGAGTCTCAGCGTCTCAGAGTCTCTGCGTCTCAGTGTCTATGCGTCACAGAGACTCTGCGTCTCAGAGTCTCAGCGTCTCTGCGTCTCTACGTCTCAGAGTCTCTGCGTCTCAGAGTCTCTGCGTCTCTGCGTCTCAGAGTCTCTGCGTCTCTGCGTCTCAGAGTCTCTGCGTCTCAGTGTCTCTGCGTCTCTGCGTCTCTGCGTCTCAGAGTCTCTGCGTCTCAGAGTCTCTGCGTCTCAGAGTCTCTGCGTCTCTGCGTCTCTGCGTCTCAGAGTCTCTGCGTCTCAGAGTCTCTGCGTCTCAGAGTCTCTGCGTCTCAGAGTCTCTGCGTCTCTGCGTCTCTGCGTCTCAGAGTCTCAGAGCCTCTGCGTCTCAGAGTCTCTGCGTCTCAGAGTCTCTGCGTCTCAGAGTCTCTACGTCTCAGAGTCTCAGAGTCTCTGCGTCTCAGAGTCTCTGCGTCTCAGAGTCTCTGCGTCTCTGCGTCTCTGCGTCTCAGAGTCTCTGCGTCTCAGAGTCTCTGCGTCTCAGAGTCTCTGCGTCTCAGAGTCTCTGCGTCTATGCGTCTCTGCGTCTCAGAGTCTCAGAGTCTCAGAGTCTCTGCGTCTCAGAGTCTCTGCGTCTCTGCGTCTCAGAGTCTCTGCGTCTCAGAGTCTCTGCGTCTCTGCGTCTCTGCGTCTCAGAGTCTCTGCGTCTCAGAGTCTCTGCGTCTCAGAGTCTCTGCGTCTCTGCGTCTCTGCGTCTCAGAGTCTCTGCGTCTCAGAGTCTCTGCGTCTCAGAGTCTCTGCGTCTCAGAGTCTCTGCGTCTCTGCGTCTCAGAGTCTCAGCGTCTCTGCGTCTCTGCGTCTCAGAGTCTCTGCGTCTCAGAGTCTCTGCGTCTCAGAGTCTCTGCGCCTCAGAGTCTCTGCGCCTCAGAGTCTCTGCGTCTCTGCGTCTCAGAGTCTCAGCGTCTCTGCGTCTCTGCATCTCAGAGTCTCTGCGTCTCTGCGTCTCAGAGTCTCTGCGTCTCTGCGTCTCAGAGTCTCTGCGTCTCTGCGTCTCAGAGTCTCTGCGTCTCAGAGTCTCTGCGTCTCTGCGTCTCTGCGTCTCAGAGTCTCAGAGTCTCTGCGTCTCTGCGTCTCTGCGTCTCAGCGTCTCTGCGTCTCAGCGTCTCAGCGTCTCTGCGTCTCAGAGTCTCTGCGTCTCTGCGTCTCAGAGTCTCTGCGTCTCAGAGTCTCTGCGTCTCAGAGCCTCTGCGTCTCAGAGTCTCTGCGTCTCTGCGTCTCAGAGTCTCTGCGTCTCTGCGTCTCAGAGTCTCAGCGTCTCTGCGTCTCTGCGTCTCAGAGTCTCTGCGTCTCAGCGTCTCAGCGTCTCAGCGTCTCAGCGTCTCTGCGTCTCAGAGTCTCTGCGTCTCAGAGTCTCTGCGTCTCTGCGTCTCAGAGTCTCTGCGTCTCAGAGTCTCTGCGTCTCTGCGTCTCAGAGTCTCAGCGTCTCTGCGTCTCAGAGTCTCTGCGTCTCAGCGTCTCTGCGTCTCAGTGTCTCTGCGTCTCAGCGTCTCAGCGTCTCTGCGTCTCAGAGTCTCTGCGTCTCAGTGTCTTTGCGTCTCAGCGTCTCAGCGTTTCTGCGTCTCAGAGTCTCTGCGTCTCAGAGTCTCTGCGTCTCTGCGTCTCTGCGTCTCAGAGTCTCTGCGTCTCAGAGTCTCTGCGTCTCAGCGTCTCTGCGTCTCAGAGTCTCAGCGTCTCAGCGTCTCTGCGTCTCAGCGTCTCAGCATCTCTGCGTCTCAGAGTCTCTGCGTCTCAGCGTCTCTGCGTCTCAGAGTCTCAGCGTCTCTGCGTCTCAGCGTCTCTGCGTCTCAGAGTCTCAGCGTCTCTGCGTCTCTGCGTCTCTCCGTCTCAGAGTCTCTGCGTCCCAGCGTCTCTGCGTCTCAGCGTCTCAGCGTCTCTGCGTCTCAGAGTCTCAGCGTCTCAGCGTCTCTGCGTCTCAGAGTCTCTGCGTCTCTGCGTCTCAGAGTCTCAGCGTCTCTGCGTCTCTGCGTCTCTGCGTCTCAGAGTCTCTGCGTCTCAGCGTCTCTGCGTCTCAGCGTCTCAGCGTCTCAGCATCTCTGCGTCTCACAGTCTCTGCGTCTCAGCGTCTCTGCGTCTCAGAGTCTCTGCGTCTCAGAGTCTCTGCGTCTCTGCATCTCAGCGTCTCTGCGTCTCTGCGTCTCTGCGTCTCAGAGTCTCTGCGTCTCAGCGTCTCTGCGTCTCAGAGTCTCTGCGTCTCAGCGTCTCAGCATCTCTGCGTCTCAGAGTCTCTGCGTCTCAGCGTCTCTGCGTCTCAGAGTCTCTGCGTCTCAGAGTCTCTGCATCTCTGCATCTCAGCGTCTCTGCGTCTCTGCGTCTCAGAGTCTCTGCGTCTCAGCGTCTCTGCGTCTCAGCGTCTCAGCGTCTCTGCGTCTCAGAGTCTCAGCGTCTCTGCGTCTCAGAATCTCTGCATCTCTGCGTCTCAGAATCTCTGCATCTCTGCGTCTCAGTCTCTGCGTCTCTCCGTCTCACAGCCTCTGCGTCTCAGCGTCTCTAGGTCTCTGAGTCTCTGTGTCTCAGAGTGTCTGTGTCTCAGTGACGCTGGGTCTCTGGGTCTCTGACTCTCAGAGTCCCTGTCTCTCTGGGTCTCTGGTTCTCTGTGTCTCTTTATCTTGGATCTCTGTGACTCTGTGTCTCTGGGTCTCAGACCCTCAGAGTCTCAGTTTGTCTGGTTGTCTCTGTGTCTCTGGGTCTCTAGATCTCTGTTTCTCAGGGTCTCTATTTCTCTTTGTCTCAGAGTCTTAGTGTCTCTGTCTCTCTGTGTCCCTGGGTCTCTGGGTCTCAGATTCTCTGAGTCTCTGGGTCTCTGTGTCTCAGAGTCTTAGTGTCTCTGTCTCTCTGTCCCTGGGTCTCTGGGTCTCAGATTCTATGAGTCTCTGTGTCTCTGGGTCTCTGTGTCTCAGAGTCTCAGAGTCTCAGCGTCTCAGTGTCTCTGTGTCATGGAGACAATGAGACTCTGAGACACAGGGACAGAGAAACTCTGAGACTCTGTGTCTCTGAGACCCAGACACCCAGAGATATAGACACCCAGAGACCCTGAGACTCTGAGCCTCTGAGACACTGAGACACTGAGACACTGAGACACAGATACACAGAGACCCAGACACCCAGAGACACAGAGACCCAGAGACCCAGAGACACTGAGACCCAGAGACACTGAGACCCAGAGACACTGAGACCCAGAGACTGTGAGACACAGATACACTGAGACACAGAAACACAGAGACACAGAAACACAGAGACACAGATGAACAAAGACTCAGAGACTCTGAGACAAAGAACATAAGAACATAAGAACATAAGAAATAGGAGCAGGAGTAGGCCATCCAGCCCTTCGAGCCTGCCCCGCCATTCAATAAGATCATGGCTGATCTGTCGCTGCTCAGTTCCACATTCCCGCCCTCTCCCCATAACCCTTAATCCCCTCTCCTATCAAAAACCCATCAACCCGTGTCTTAAAAATATTTAGCGAGGCAGCCTCCACCACTTCAACGGGCAGAGAATTCCAGAGATTCACCACCCTTTGAGTGAAGAAGTTCCTCCTCAACTCTGTTCTAAACCGCCCCCCTTTTATCTTGAGGCTGTGCCCCCTAGTCCTATTGTCTTTTTTGAGCGGGAAGAGTCTTTCCACCTCTATCCTATCCATCCCATTCATCATCTTATACGTCTCAATGAGATCTCCTCTCATTCTTCTAAACTCTAACGAGTACAAGCCCAGTTTATTCAGCCTCTCCTCATAGCTCAACCCCCTCAACTCCGGTATCAGCCTAGTAAACCTCCTCTGCACTCCCTCCAAGGCCAAAATATCTTTGCACAGGTGCGGCACCCAAAAATGCACACAGTACTCCAGTTGCGGCCTCACCAATGCCCTATACAGCTGCAGCAAGACCTCCCTACTTTTATATTCAATCCCCTTCGCTATGAAGGCCAGCATCCCATTCGCCTTCCTGACCACCTGCTGCACCTGCAAGCTGGGTTTTTGCGACTCATGCACAAGGACCCCCGAGGTCCCTCTGCACCGTCGCCTGCTGCAGTTTTTCGCCTCGTAAGTAATAGTCCTTCCTACCATTTTTCCTACCAAAGTGGACCACCTCACACTTGCCAACATTAAATTCCATTTGCCATTTCCTGGCCCATTCGCCCAGCCTATCTAGATCCTTCTGCAGACTCTCCACACCCTCCGCACAATTTGCCGTTCCCCCAATATTGGTGTCATCAGCAAATTTCGACACTCTACACTCGGTTCCCTCCTCCAGATCATCTATATAAATGGTAAAAAGCTGAGGCCCCAGCACCGACCCCTGGGGCACTCCACTAGTCACCATCCGCCAATCCGAATAGCACCCGTTGACCCCCACTCTCTGCCTCCTATTTGACAACCAATCTTCTATCCACGCTAACACCTTACCCCCAACTCCATGTCCCTCGACCTTCTGCAATAACCTCTTGTGAGGCACTTTGTCAAACGCTTTCTGAAAATCTAGAAAGACCACATCCACCGGCTCTCCTCTATCCACTGCCCTAGACACATCCTCATAGAACTCCAGTAAATTTGTCAGACACGACTTCCCTTTAATGAAACCGTGTTGCGTCTGCTCTATCAAGCAATTCCCTTCAAGATGCCTCGCAATTTCCTCCTTGATGACAGATTCTAACATTTTACCTACCACAGATGTTAAACTAACCGGCCTATAATTCCCCGCCTTTTGCCTGGCACCCTTCTTAAACAACGGCGTAACATTAATAATCTCTATAAGATCCCCCCTCATAATTCCAAACTCCGAGTGTAGACCCAGTCTATTTAGTCTCTCTTCATAGAGACACAGAGACTCAGAGACCCAGAGACACAGAGACCCAGAGACACAGAGACTCTGAGAATCTGAGACCCAGAGACCCAGAGACCCAGAGGCTCTGAGACACTGAGAAACAGAGACACAGAGACTCAGAGACGCACAGACACAGGGACGCAGAGACACAGAGACTCTGAGACCAAGAGACGCAGAGACTCTGAGACCTTGAGACTCTGAAATTCTGAGACACAGACTCCCAGATACCCAGTGACACTGAGACTCTGACACCCTGAGACTCTGAGATACAGGGACCCAGACAGCTAGAGACACAGAGACATGGAGACCCCTTGACACAGAGACCCAGAGACACAGACACCCAAAGACCCAGAGATGCAGAGAATCTGAGACTCAGAGATGCAGAGACCCTGCGACCCAGAGACCCTGAGAACTTGAGACCCAGAGACTCAGGAACACAGAGACACAGAGACTCAGAGACTCAGAGACATAAGAACATAAGAAATAGGAGCAGGAGTAGGCCATCTAGCCCCTCGAGCCTGCCCCGCCATTCAATAAGATCATGGCTGATCTGTCGTGTTTCAGTTCCACATTCCCGCCCTCTCCCCATAACCCTTAATCCCCTTGCCTGACAAAAACCTATCTACCCGTGACTTAAATAGATTAAATCTATCTACCCGTGACTTAAATAGTGAGGCAGCCTCCACCACTTCAACGGGCAGAGAATTCAAGATATTCACCACCCTTTGAGTGAAGAAGTTCCTCCTCAACTCCGATCTAAACTGCACCCCCCCCCTTATCTTGAGGCTGTGCCCCCTAGTCCTACTGTCCTTTCTGAGCGGGAAGAGTCTCTCCACTTCTACCCTATCCATCCCTTTCATTATCTTATACGTCTCTATAAGATCCCCCCTCATAATTCCAAACTCCGAGTGTAGACCCAGTCTATTTAGTCTCTCTTCATAGAGACACAGAGACTCAGAGACCCAGAGACCCAGAGACACAGAGACCCAGAGACCAAGAGAACCTGACACCCTGACACCCTGAGACACAGAGGCACAGAGACCCAGATACTCTGAGACTCTGAGATTCTGAGACACAGAGAAGCCGAGACACAGAGA
This sequence comes from Carcharhinus amblyrhynchos, assembly GCF_965287045.1. NCBI lineage: Eukaryota > Metazoa > Chordata > Chondrichthyes > Carcharhiniformes > Carcharhinidae > Carcharhinus > Carcharhinus amblyrhynchos. Next base: position 186,245 of record NW_027649982.1, read on the forward strand.
CACCGAGACACAGAGACCCAGTGACACAGAGACTCTTAGGTTCTGTGGCACAGACACCCAGAGACCCAGAGACCCAGGGACACAGAGACCCCGAGACACAGATACAGAGGCACAGGGACCCAGAGACACAGAGACTCAGAGACACAGAGACCCAGTGACACAGAAACTTGAGACCCAGAGAAACAGAGACACAGATACTCTGAGACCCAGAGACCCAAAGACCCAGAGATCCATAGGCACAGAGACCCAGTGATCCAGAGACCCAGAGACCCAGAGACCCAGTGACACAGAGACACAGAGGCTCTGAGGCTCAGAGACACAGAAACGCAGAGACACAGAGACTCTGAGACACAGGGACTCTGAGACTTTGAGACACCGAGACACCGAGACACAGGGGCACAGGGACACAGAGCCTCTGAGACACAGAGACACAGAGGCACAGAGACTCTGAGGCACCGAGCCTCTGAGATACCAAGACACCGGGACACAGAGACACAGAGACACAGAGACTCTGAGGCTCTGAGCACAGAGACTCTGAGACACAGAGACTCTGAGACAGAGAGATACAGAGATACAGAGACACAGAGACTCTGAAATACCGAGACACCGAGACACCGGGACACAGAAACACCGGGACACAGAGACACCAGGACACAGAGACTCTGAGAGACAGAGACTCTGAGACACCGAGAATCTGAGAGACCGAGACTCTGAGACACAGAGGCACAGAGACTCTGAGACAGAGAGATACAGAGATACAGAGACACAGAGATTCTGAGGCACCGAGACACAGACACACAGAGACATAGGGACACAGAGACACGGGGACACAGAGACTCTGAGACACAGGTCAAAATTCAAGGCCTGTTCTCAGGGAAAGTATTCAGCATCAGGGTTCGGGTCCTGTCCTCAGGGTCAGACCCTCCGAGCTTGTTCTTGGGGTCAGGAATCGGGGCCAAGTCCTTTGGGTCAGTGTTCTGGGCCTGTCCTCAGGGTCAGGGTTCAGGGACACGATTCAGGGCCTGTTCTCAGGGTCAGTGTTCAGGGACACAATTCAGGGCCTGCGCTCAGGTCAGGGTTCTGGGCCTGTTATCAGGGTCAGGTTTCGGGGCCTGTCCTCGGGGTCAGGGTTCTTGGCCTGTTTCAGGGTCAGGGTTCAGGGCCTGTCCTCAGGTCAGGGTTCTGGGCCTGCTCCCAGGGTCATGGTTCAGGGTCAGGGTTCGGGGCCGGTCCTCGGGGTCAGGGTTCTTGGCCTGTTTCAGGGTCAGGGTTCAGGGTCATGGTTCAGTGCCTGTCCTCAGGGACAGGATTCAGGGTCAGGATTCGGGGCCTGTTCTCAGGGTCAGGGTTCAGGACCTGTCCTCGAGGACAGGGTTCAGGGTCAGGGTTCAGGGCCTATCCTCAGGCCAGGGTTCTGGGCCTGCTCTCAGGGTCAGGGTTCAGGGTCAGGTGAGAACATAGAACATTACAGCGCAGAACAGGCCCTTCGGCCCACGATGTTGCGCTGACCAATTAAAAAGCAATGACCCTCTAACCTAAACCAATCCCTTTTCGTCCATAAACCTATCCACGGATCTCTTAAACGCCCCCAAACTAGGCGCATTTACAACTGCAGCAGGCAGGGCATTCCAATCCCTCACCACCCTCTGGGTAAAGAACCTACCCCTGACATCCGTCCTATAACTACCACCCCTTAATTTAAAGCCATGCCCCCTCGTGCTAGCTTTCTCCATCCGAGGAAAAAGGCTATCACTGTCCACCCTATCTAAACCTCTAATCATCTTATATGTTTCAATAAGGTCCCCTCTTAGCCGCCTTCTTTCCAGCGAAAACAACCTCAAATCCCTCAGTCTCTCCTCATAGGACCTCCCCTCCATACCAGGCAACATCCTGGTAAACCTCCTCTGCACCCTCTCCAAAGCCTCCACATCCTTCCTATAATGTGGGGACCAGAACTGCACACAGTACTCCAAGTGCGGCCGTACCAGAGTTTTGTACAGTTGCAACATGACGCTGCGACTCCTAAATTCAATCCCCCTACCAATAAACGCCAAGACACCGTATGCCTTCCTAACAACCTTATCTACTTGATTCCCAACTTTCAGGGATCTATGTACACATACACCTAGATCCCTCTGCTCATCCACGCTATTCAGAGTCCTCCCGTTAGCCCTATACTCGACACATCTGTTATTCCTGCCAAAGTGAATTACCTCACACTTCTCCGCATTAAACTCCATCTGCCACCTCTCGGCCCAGCTCTGCAACCTGTCTAAGTCTTCCTGCAAACTATGACACCCTTTCTCACAATCTACCACACCCCCGACTTTGGTGTCTTCAGCAAATTTACTAATCCACCCAACTATACCCTCATCCAGATCATTAATAAAAATTACAAACAGCAGTGGCCCCAACACAGATCCCTGAGGCACACCACTCGTAACCGAACTCCATGATGAATATTTACCATCAACCACCACCCTCCGTCTCCTATCCGCTAGCCAATTCCTGATCCAATTCCCTAGATCACCCCCAATCCCATACATCTGCATTTTCTGCAGAAGCATACCATGGTGAACCTTATCAAACGCCTTACTAAAATCCATATACACCACGTCCACTGCCTTACCCCATCCACCTCTTTGGTCACTTTCTCAAAAAACTCAATAAGGTTAGTAAGGCACGACCTACCCTTCACAAAACCGTGCTGACTATCTCTAATCAATTCATTACTCTCCAAATAACTATAAATCCTATCCCTAATAATTTTTTCTAAAACCTTGCCCACAACAGAAGTAAGACTCACCGGTCTTTAATTCCCGGGGAAGTCTCTGTTCCCCTTCTTAAACAATGGGACAACATTCGCTGTCCTCCAATCTTCTGGCACTATACCTGAGACCAACGACGACCTGAAGATCAGAGCCAGAGGCTCTGTAATCGCCTCCCTTGCCTCCCAGAGAATCCTAGGGTAAATCCCGTCCGGACCAGGGGACTTATCTATTTCCAACCCCTCAAGAATATCCAGCACATCCTCCTTATCAACTGCAATACTGTCCAGTTTACACCCCTGTAACCCAGTGTTCTCCACAGCTACATTTATGTCCCCATGCGTGAACACCAAAGAGAAATATTGGTTCAATGCCTCTCCAATCTCTTCCGGTTCCACACATAAATTCCCACTGCTGTCTGTAACTGGCCCTAATCTTGCCCTAACCAATCTTCTATTCTTAACATATCTATAGAATGCCTTAGGATTCTCCTTAATCCTATCAGCCAAAGTCTTCTCGTGTCCTCTTTTAGCGCTTCTTAACTCCCTCTTTAACTCCCTCCTGGCTAATCTATAGCTTTCCAGTGCACTACCTGAGCCCTAAAGTCTCATCCGGACATAAGCCTCCTTTTCCCTTTTAACCAGCGAATCAACTTTCCTAGTGCACCACGGTTCCCTAGCTCGACCATTTCCTCCTTGCCTGACAGGGACGTACATATCAAGGACTCGCAGTAGCTGCTCCTTGAAAAAACTCCACATTTCGGACGTTCCCAGACCCTGTAGTCTCCTAGTCCAACCTATGCTTCCTAATTCTCTCCTAATAGCCTCATAATTACCCTTCCCCCAGCTACAACTACTGACCCAAGGCTCATGCCTATCCTTTTCCATCACTAAGGCGAACGTAACCGAATTGTGGTCACTATCACCAAAATGCACACCAACTTCCAAGTCTAACACCTGGTCTGGCTCATTTCCCAGCACCAAATCCAATATAGCCTCACCTCTAGTTGGCCTATCTACATACTGAGTCAAAAAACCTTCCTGCACGCTTTGTACAAACACTGCCCCCTCTAACGAGCTAGAGCTATAGCAATTCCAATCAGTATTAGTACAGTTAAAGTCCCCCATAACAATTACCCTATTACTTTCACTCCTATCCAGGATCGTCTCCGCAATCCTTTCCTCAACCTCTCTAGAACTTTTAGGAGGTCTATAAAAGACTCCCAACAGGGTGACCTCTCCTTTCCTATTTCTAATCTCCGCCCATACTACCTCAACAGACAAGTCCTCATCAAACTTCCTCTCTGACACTGTGATACAGTCCTTGACCAATAATGCTACCCCTCCCCGCCTTCTACCTCCTTCTCTACTCCGACTGAAGCATTTGAACCCCGGAACCTGCAACAACCATTCCTGCCCCTGCTCTATCCATGTCTCTGAAATGGCCACAACATCAAAGTCCCAGGTACTGATCCACGCTGCAAGTTCATCCACTTTATTGCGAATACTCCTCGCATTAAAGTATACGCATTTCAAACCCTGCTCCACCCCACCCCTGCGATGCCGTGCATTGCAGTCCCCATCTATGCCCCCCTCACTTTCACCCCCTGCTACTCAGGATCCCACCCCCCCTCTGAATCAGTTTAAACCCCCCTGCATAGCCTTTGCAAATTTACCCCCCAGGATATTGGTTCCCCTCTGATTCAGGTGTAGACCATCACTCTTATAGAGGTCCCACCTTCCCCAGAACGAGCCCCAATTGCTCAAGTACCTGAACCCCTCCCTCCTGCACCATCCCCTCAGCCACGAGTTCAAACTTTCCCTCTCTCTATTCCTCTCTACACTATCCCGTGGCACAGGCAGGAGTCCCGAGATAACCACTCTGTCTGACTTGGCCTTTAGTTTCCACCCCAACTCCATAAATCTCTGCTTAATATCCCCTTCCCTTATCCTCCCTATGTCATGCGTCCCCACATGAACTATGACTTGGGGCTGACTCCCCTCTCCCTTAAGAGTCCTGAATACCCTCTCAGAAACATCCCGGACCCCAGCCCCTGGGAGGCAACACACCAGCCCTGAGTCCCTACCATTACCTCTGACTCTCCTATCCGTCCCCTTAACTGTGGAGTCCCCAATCACGAGGCCCGATCTTTTACATCCCCTAACCACCTGAGCTTTCACAACAGGCTCACCCCCAGAGACCTGCTCCCTTTGGCTATCTCCAGTTGATTCCTCCTCAACTGTAGCCTCGAGACAGAAAACCTATTTTGGAGGGGAACAGCCCCAGGGGATTGTCTCTCCGATTGCTTCTTTCCCCTCTTCCTGGCAGTTACCCAAGACTCATTTCTAGGAGTGACTATCTCCTTATAACTCCTATCGATGTCCGCCTCCGCCTCCCGAATTATCCGGAGTTCCTTAAATTCCAACTCCAGCTCCTTAACACGCTCCTCCAGAAGCTGCAATCGAACACACTTCCTACAGGTAAAATCAGCAGAAACACTACTGGTGTCCCTCACCACATACATCCCACAGGAGGTGCAGCTTACGGCCTGAACTGCCATCCCTGAAACAATTACCAGCAGGAAAAAAAACTTCCCACACACTTATAATTAGGTTAGAGGAGGGGGGAGGGTGGGATTCTCTACCAGTGTAGAGGATCGGGTATCCTCTCTGTGACAATTTATAGGGTCAGAGACAAATACCGGTAAGCATCCTAGTGACGACTTCCGGTTTCTAACTAATTTAAAGAAAAGGAAAAAAACACCGCTACTCGCAACTTTAACTGGAAATAAAAAGTTAAAAATTTAAACAAGAAAATTTACCTCACTCGCGATCTCCACACACGCCCAAACATCGCTGCCTCTCGGTACTGCTCCACAGGAACAATGAGGTGTGTCCAGTTTACCAGAACTCCGGGTGTGTACACTCAGTTTATGGGTGTGATGGACTAGTGTTTTATCACTAGATTATTAATACAGAAACTCAGCAAATGTTCTGGGCACCTGGGTCCAATCCTGTCATTGGGAGATGGTGAATTGGAATAAATATATCTGGAGTTCAGAATCTGCTGGTGACCAGAAAAACATTGTCAATTTTCCAAAAAAACACGTCTGGTTCCCGAATATTCCAGGGAAGGAAATCTGTCATCCTTATATGGTCAGGACTAAATGTGACTCCAGGGACATGGCAATGTGGTTGACACTTAATTGCCCTCTGAACACGGGCAACAGGAGGCCGAGTTGCGAAGGCAGATGCCTTGAGTTGGCGATGATTAACAGACGCTTGTCGTATCCCCAAGGGAAGAGATAGTAATCATCATCTTTTCAAAACTCTCCCAGTGGCAGCCAATAATATTCGGCTGTGGAGGCAAAATTACCCATTCCTGAGTGAATGGAAGCAGCGAGTGGAGATGGGGGAATCCAAAAGGCCGTTACAGCCTGAATTACACCCTTATTGGAGAGGCAGAGAGCAGCTGACTGGGGAAGAGGACACACTCCTCTGGGGTTCAGGAGTGTCATCCTGAGCCAGCTTCACCATCCCATCCTGGCTGAACTTTACCATGGCCACCCAGGAGTGGCAAACTGAAGATCCTCCCAGTTCCCATGCCTGGTGGCCAGGTATGGAAACAGATATTTACTCCTGGGTCAGTGTGGGTAATATCAAAAAGAGCAGAACTATCACCAGTCACTACCTTTTACCCTTGGGAATGACCAGGACAGCTGTAGATATGGTCGGCAATGAACACTGACTGTCTGCTGATGGGGTCAATGCTGCTGGTAATGGTAGATGCTGATATAAAATGAATGGCCATATACAGGGTGAGTTAATCAAACACAAGGACATGAGTGGAGAAACCACACCTCTTTCTTCACACCCGGGATCCTACAGGTGTTGGTTTCTGAAAATGGACCACCCTTCATCAGTCAGGAGTTTGTGCATTATATGAAATTGAACAGAATTTAACACGTTAGGACAGTGCCATATTACCCATCATTCTACGGCCCGGCAGAAAGAGAGGCCCAAAGAGTAAAATCAGGTTCAAAAAACCAGCCCACAGCCTCCTTGGACACCAAATCATCCAGATTCATCTTCGAATGAACTCCCCACCCAGCTTCACACTTTCCCCTCGGGAGTTAAACCTCCTGTCCCACACGGCATGGGAGTTGGAACGGAGGGGCACAGACCAACGAATATCCCATTTCTTCTGGTGGGATTGTCTGATTTTGGGGCGAGCGCGGGAGCCAAATCCCACCCTGTCCCACCTCAACATTCTCCCTTCTCATGTTAGCACCCTCTTCTCATCTCAGCACTCTGCCTCGCCTCAGCTCCCACCATCTCACCTCAGCTTTACCCCCCTCACCTCAACAAACCCCCTCATCCCATCACTCTCTCACTCCCACACACCCCTTTCACCTCATCCATATCTCTCTCTCACATCAACAATTTCTGCTCATTTTAACATTCCCCCATCAGGTCAACGGTTTCATTCTCAAATCTGCACTCCCCCTCGAAGCTCAACAATCTCTGCCTCGCCTCAATACTCCCTCAATCGCCTCAACACTATCTGTGTCTGATCCACACTCCTTCACACCTCAACAATCTTACCTCTCAGCTCAACTATCTCCTCACATCTCACACCAACCCCCTCCTCAACATTTTCCACCCTCACTTCATCATTCTCACTCCACTCAATATATCCCCCTCCTCATAATCCTCCCCCTCACATCAATATATCCCCCTCCTCATAATCCTCCCCCCTCACATCAATATATCCCCCTCCTCATAATCCTCCCCCCCTCACATCAATATATCCCCCTCCTCATAATCCTCCCCCCCTCACATCAATATATCCCCCTCCTCATAATCCTCCCCCCCTCACATCAATATATCCCCCTCCTCATAATCCTCCCCCCCTCACATCAATATATCCCCCTCCTCATAATCCTCCCCCCTCACATCAATATATCCCCCTCCTCATAATCCTCCCCCCTCACATCAATATATCCCCCTCCTCATAATCCTCCCCCCCTCACATCAATATATCCCCCTCCTCACAATCCTCCCCCCCTCACATCAATATATCCCCTTCCTCATAATCCTCCCCCCCTCACATCAATATATCCCCCTCCTCATAATCCTCCCCCCCTCACATCAATATATCCCCCTCCTCATAATCCTCCCCTCCTCACATCAATATATCCCCCTCCTCATAATCCTCCCCCCCTCACATCAATATATCCCCCTCCTCATAATCCTCCCCCTCTCACATCAATATATCCCCCTCCTCATAATCCTCCCCCCCTCACATCAATATATCCCCCTCCTCATAATCCTCCCTTCCTCACATCAATATATCCCCCTCCTCATAATCCTCTCCTCCTCACATCAATATATCCCCCTCCTCATAATCCTCCCCCCCTCACATCAATATATCCCCCTCCTCATAATCCTCCCTTCCTCACATCAATATATCCCCCTCCTCATAATCCTCCCCTCCTCACATCAATATATCCCCCTCCTCATAATCCTCCCCCCCTCACATCAATATATCCCCCTCCTCATAATCCTCCCCCCCTCACATCAACATTCTCCCTCCAACTTCAACACATTCCCTGCCCTCAACAGCCCCCGTTCCAGCGCACTCGCTCTAACTTACACTCTCCCCATCTCACTTCAACAGTTTCAAGTCATAACTCTCACTTTCTGCTTAATGCTCCCACCCCCACCTCAATGCTCCCCCCCCACCTCAATGCTCCCCCTCCCACCTCAATGCTCCCCCTCCCACCTCAATGCTCCTCCTCCCACCTCAACGCGCTCTCCCCCTCCCACCTCAACGCACTCTCCTCCTCCCACCTCAACGCGCTCTCCTCCTCCCACCTCAACTCACTCTCCCCCTCCCACCTCAACTCACTCTCCCCCTCCCACCTCAACGCACTCTCCCCCTCCCACCTCAACTCACTCTGCTCCTCCCACCTCAACGCACTCTCCCCCTCCCACCTCAACGCACTCTCCCCCTCCCACCTCAACGCACTCTCCTCCTCCCACCTCAACGCACTCTCCCCCTCCCACCTCAACGCACTCTCCTCCTCCCACCTCAACGCACTCTCCCCCTCCCACCTCAACGCACTCTCCTCCTCCCACCTCAACGCACTCTCCCCCTCCCACCTCAACGCACTCTCCCCCTCCCACCTCAACGCACTCTCCTCCTCCCACCTCAACGCACTCTCCCCCTCCCACCTCAACGCACTCTCCTCCTCCCACCTCAACGCACTCTCCCCCTCCCACCTCAACGCACTCTCCCCCTCCCACCTCAACGCACTCTCCCCCTCCCACCTCAACGCACTCTCCTCCTCCCACCTCAACGCGCTCTCCTCCTCCCACCTCCAAATTCTCTGACTGTCACCTCAACAATCTCATCTTAACTCAAAGTTCCTCCTGTCCCAACATTAACAACTCAACAAAGCTCTCCCCAACTCATTAAAACACTTTTGTCTCATATCCGCCCGTCCCTTTCTCCTCAACACCTCGCCCCTCACCACAATACTCCCCCTCTGACCTTAATACTTCCCTCTCTCACCTCAATATTTCCCTCTCTCCTTAACCCACTCTGTCTACTCACCCCTCACATCAACACTCACCACGTATCACCTCAACACTCACCCACTTTGTCCTCAACAAGAACCCCTCTCACCATAAACCTCACTCACTCTCCCCTGCACTGGCCCACTCCAATTTCAAAGCTTCCCCTCTCACCGAAACACTGCCCTCAACTCAGCAATGCCCCCGAAACCTCAACAGTCCCACCCCAGCTCTCCCACTGTCACTTCAACACTCCCACACTCATCACAACACTCCCACACTCATCACAACACTCCCACACTCATCACAACACTCCCACACTCATCACAACACTCCCCCACTCATCACAACACTCCCACACTCATCACAACACACTCGCTGCTAACCTGAGCACATCACTATCAATATTCCCCACTCACCCGGACATTCCCCACTCACCCGGACATTCCCCTCTCACCTGGACATTCCCCTCTCACCCGGCCATTCCCCACTCACCCGGACATTCCCCTCTCACCCGGACATTCCCCACTCACCCGGACATTCCCCTCTCACCCGGACATTCCCCACTCACCCGGACATTCCCCACCCGGACATTCCCCACTCACCCGGACATTCCCCTCTCACCCGGACATTCCCCTCTCACCCGGACATTCCCCACTCACCCGGACATTCCCCACTCACCCGGACATTCCCCACTCACCCGGACATTCCCCTCTCACCCGGACATTCCCCTCTCACCCGGACATTCCCCACTCACCCGGACATTCCCCTCTCACCCGGACATTCCCCTCTCACCCGGACATTCCCCACTCACCCGGACATTCCCCACCCGGACATACCCCTCTCACCCGGACATTCCCCTCTCACCCGGACATTCCCCTCTCACCCGGACATTCCCCACTCACCCGGACATTCCCCACCCGGACATACCCCTCTCACCCGGACATTCCCCTCTCACCCGGACATTCCCCACTCACCCGGACATCCCCCACTCACCCGGACATTCCCCACTCACCCGGACATTCCCCACCCGGACATACCCCTCTCACCCGGACATTTCCCACTCACCCGGACATTCCCCACTCACCCGGACATTCCCCACTCACCCGGACATTCCCCACCCGGACATTCCCCACCCGGACATTCCCCACTCACCCGGACATTCCCCACTCACCCGGACATTCCCCTCTCACCCGGACATTCCCCACCCGGACATTCCCCACCCGGACATTCCCCACTCACCCGGACATTCCCCTCTCACCCGGACATTCCCCTCTCACCCGGACATTCCCCTCTCACCCGGACATTCCCCACTCACCCGGACATTCCCCCCTCACCCCAATGTGACCCATCTCACCCCAATGCCCCCCCTCCCCCGACACACACACACACACACTCCTCTCCTCAGGTTAACTCACTTCCTCTCACCTCAAAAGTTCCTTTTCACCTCCACTCGCTCAGTCTCAACTCAAAACTCTCCCCGATATCGATGGTCCCCCTGTCCTGCCGGCTGTCTCCCCCCCAACCCCCCCCCATTCGATGTTCTCCCTCCCGTCGGCCTCCCCCTCCCTCTCCCGCCTGCCGTTCCCCCACTCAGACCCAAACATCTCCCTCTCATCTCAGCAATCCCCTCCCCCCCCATCACACTCTCTCTTACATTAACCCCCCCCTCTCCCCGCGACAGTCCCCATGCAACACAACCCTCCCCCCCCCCACCCGAACAATCTTTCTTTTCCGCCTCAAAATTATCCTCTAACCAAAAAATCCCGATCTCACCTCCACCCGACCCATCTCACATTTACTGCTGCATCCACCCTACACAGACCCCCCCCGCACTCCCCCACTCTCACACCCACACACCCCCCCCCACACTCCCCCACTCTCACACCCACACACCCCCCCCCACACTCCCCCACTCTCACACCCACACAGACCCCCCCCGCACTCCCCCACTCTCACACCCACACAGCCCCCCCCGCACTCCCCCACTCTCACACCCACACACCCCCCCCCACACTCCCCCACTCTCACACCCACACACCCCCCCCCACACTCCCCCACTCTCACACCCACACAGACCCCCCCCGCACTCCCCCACTCTCACACCCACACAGCCCCCCGCACTCCCCCACTCTCACACCCACACAGCCCCCCCCGCACTCCCCCACTCTCACACCCACACAGCCCCCCCGCACTCCCCCACTCTCACACCCACACACCCCCCCCGCACTCCCCCACTCTCACACCCACACACCCCCCCCGCACTCCCCCACTCTCACACCCACACAGCCCCCCGCACTTCCCCACTCTCACACCCACACACCCCCCCCGCACTCCCCCACTCTCACACCCACACACCCCCCCCGCACTCCCCCACTCTCACACCCACACAGCCCCCCCGCACTCCCCCACTCACACCCACACAGCCCCCCCGCACTCCCCCACTCTCACACCCACACACCTCCCCCGCGCTCCCCCACTCTCACACCCACACAGCCCCCCCGCACTCCCCCACTCACACCCACACAGCCCCCCCGCACTCCCCCACTCTCATACCCACACACCCCCCCCGCACTCCCCCACTCTCACACCCACACACCCCCCCCCGCACTTCCCCACTCTCACACCCACACAGCCCCCCCCGCACTCCCCCACTCTCACACCCACACAGCCCCCCCCCGCACTCCCCCACTCTCACACCCACACAGCCCCCCTCGCACTCCCCCACTCTCACACCCACACACCCCCCCCCGCACTCCCCCACTCTCACACCCACACACCCCCCCGCACTCCCCCACTCTCACACCCACACACCCCCCCGCACTCCCCCACTCTCACACCCACACACCCCCCCGCACTCCCCCACTCTCACACCCACACACCCCCCCGCACTCCCCCACTCTCACACCCACACACCCCCCCCGCACTCCCCCACTCTCACACCCACACACCCCCCCCGCACTTCCCCCACTCTCACACCCACACACCCCCCCCGCACTCCCCCACTCTCACACCCACACCCCCCCCCCGCACTCCCCCACTCTCACACCCACACAGCCCTCCCCGCACCCACACTCCCCCCATCTTGCACATGCTCTCCCCCCTTCACCTCTTCACTCTCCATCTGACTTCAGAATTCCCCATCTCAGCTCCACATTGCACTCCTCACTTTGACTGACTCCCCTCAACTCAACACTTCCAGTTTGGAACACAGTATCTGGGATGAACTGTCTGAATTTGAGGTGCTCTCCGATTCAGGGACTTCAACAGAAAATTGTTAGTGAAAATGAAAGGAGATATTTCCAGGGTGGCAGGAGGAGAGATACATCAAACCCACCCTGGACTTATCAACTGGGCCAGCACTCTCCTGGGGCATAACCACCTACTTCCTATCATATTTCTCCGTGGGCAACACAAAATAAGCAGATATGATCATGACTTTTAAGGGGAGGTTTGACAAATAAAAGACTAGGATGGGAATAGAGGGATATGATTCCTGGAGGGGAAGGGGGCTTTATTTCAATCGGGCAGCATTGTCAGTGCAGGCTTGGAGGGTGGAAAGGACTGTTCCTGTGCTCTAATTTTCTTTGATCTTTAGTTCTTTGTTTTGAGAGATGTTCCGAAATACCCATTATGCAAATCAGCAGAAAGTTGTGAAAAGGTGATCGATCATCCATATAAATTCCCCTCCAGTAACAAACACTCCCACACCCAGCTGACCATCCGCCTTCACCCTCAGGTGAGGTTGTTACATAACCTCTCCTAACTTCCAATGAATCACATGCCTTAAAGTTTACTCTTCCACATCCAGTTAGTTTCCTTCCTCGTTGCCCCTTCGCATCAAGGGAATTGGAAATGTAAATATGTGGGGTTACAGAGATAGGGCCTGGGTGGGATTGCTGTTGGTATGGATGAAATGGGCTGAATGGCCTCCTGTTGCACCGTAGGGATTGCATGATTCAATCATGAGAAAAGTTGTGAATTTGCCCTCAGCCCAATACATGATGTTACTGCTTATTTCTCTTTCCTCGCAGTTAACCTGTTCACGATCATTGTCCTATCGAGCAGAAATTGTGGTGTGTCCAAGAAGCCTCCTTCTGCACTGTAGGGATTATATTCTGTGACTTGGTTGAGATTTATAACCTTGACTGTCAGCAGTACCTATAAACCCACCACTGAACCTAGTGGAAAATAAAGAAATAACGGTACAGGTTTAATTGAAATGAGAGGGGAGTTATTTTATTTTTCATTATTTTCGATCAGTACAAAGGAATAAGTTAACAGATATCTTATCTCTTCTCTAAATTTGCGTTGTGAGACTGCATACGTGCAGGTGTTGGTGCAGCAGCTCAAAAGCTGAAGCATGAAGCCCAACTCCCGGATGAACACAGGCAGATACACTGCCTCATAGCCCAGATAACACATTCGCCAATAAATGCAATACACCATGTAGACCACCCAGAGCAGGATGAAGTTCCCTGAGATAATATATAAAGCAATCATGGACTTCCTGCGATTCTCCATCTCAGGATCACTGGGGCTCTCACCAGTGACATTACGCCGGAGTTTTCTGCGGGCTCGGTTAGTTACAAAAATGTACCTGACGGTTAAAGCATTGAACAACAAGACCAAGATAAATGGGATGCATGGTGTTAAAATGTAATGAAAAAATTCGACGGCACCCCACAAGTTTGACTCTGCAACACTCTGTGATACAGCACAGAACCAGGACTGGTTAATGAGCCGGTATTTACTTGTATACATAAAACACCAAAAAATATTTTTTAGAGAAAAGACCGCAGCTATTGTCGATAAAACCACAAGTGCAGTTTTCTCCGAGCAGTATTTGGCTTTCAGCTTCTGACAGCAAATGGCGACATATCGATCGAATGTGAAGCTAACTGTGAACCACACAGAACAGTCAGTAACAGCGTAAAGTAGTGCGGCGTGGATATTGCACACAGGCACATTGCTCAGGAAATTGAATTCCAGACGGTAAACAGCGGGAATGTGCCTCCATATCAGATCGACAATGATGACCAGGAGATCAGCTGTTGCCATGGCTACCAGGTACCTGGTGGCACATTTGGACAAACCACACTTCTCCCGAGACAGTATCAGAATTGTCACCGTGTTAACTGTAAGGGAGTAAAGAGGTGGGGGCAGGTTAAGAGAAAATGCATTCATTTTCGGAGGCGATGGCCTAGTGATATCAATGCTAAATTATTAATGCAGAATCTCAGCGAATGTACTGTGGACCTAGGTTCGAATCCCACCACGGCCAATAGAGGAATTTGAGTTCAGTAAGAGTAAATTCTAGTTGCCCCTTAAATGCCATTATTGTACCTGCTCCCACCACCTCCCCAGGCAGTGTATACCAGTCATTCACCACCGTGTATGTAAAAAAAACTCACCTCACTCATCTCCTTGAAACTTTTCCCCACTCACCTTAAACCTATGACCTCTCGTACTTGACTTTCCACCCATGAAGGAGCATCTGACTATCCACTCTGTCCATGCCACTCATAATCTTGTAAACCTCTATCAGGTCACCCTGATTTTCCAGCAGTTTCAGATTCCAGCATTTGCAATATTTTGTTTTTAATCTTATCAATATTGCTTCACTGATGTCCGTTAGGGAATTCAAGATAAAAAATCTAGAATTAACAATCCACTGATAGTCATGAAACCATTGTCAACTGTCGGAAAAATCCATCTGGTTCTTTAGAAAAGGAAATGTTACCTGGTCTGGCCTATATGTGACTCCAGAGCCACACTGAGAGATGTGGTTAACTTTCCAAGGGATGGGGAGTAAATTCTGGCCAACCAGTGACACCCCTGTCCCATGAATGTACAAAATAATTGATGAAATCTGATCGTATTGATAATTTATAATTAAATTTGCAAAATAATAATTCATAAGAGAGTCTATTCTGAATGATATCTTAGATTAAATCATCGAATCACCCGAGAGTGCAGAGGAGGCCATTTGGCCCATCAAGCCTGCACCAACAACAATCCCACCCAATCACTATCTCCTTAACCCCATGTATTTAACCTGTGAGCTCCCCCTGACACTAACAGACAATTCACCAAGGCCAATCAACCTAAGCTGTGCATCCTTGGGTGTGGGAGGAAAATAGAAAATCCGGAGGGAACCCACGCAGACATGGGGAGAGTGTGCAAACTCCGCACAGACATGGTCCCGAGCTGTGAATTGAACCTGGGTCCATGGCACTGTAAGGCAGCACAGGTAATGGGCGGCATAATGGCAGCCTCAGATTGCCAGGGATCTGAGTGAGTATCCGTGTGGAGTTTGCACCTTCTCCCTCTTGTCTACGAGGGATTCCTCTGGTGCACTGGTTTCCTCCCCCATTCAAGATGTGTGGGTTAGGTGAGTTGGCAATACTAAATTGCCCATTAGTGTCCAAATATGCACAGGTTAGATGAATTGACCATGCTAAATTATCCCTTAGTGTTCAAAGATGTATAGGTTACATACATTGGCCTTGCTAACTAGCCCCTTAGTGACCAAAGATGTGCAGGGAGGTAGATTGTCCATGCTAAACTGCCCTTATGTGTCAAAAGGTGTTAGGGTCAGGTAAGATAGCCATTCTAAATTGTTTCTTAGTGTCCAGAGTTGTGCAGGTTAGGTGCATTTGCCTTGCTAAATTGTCACTTCGTATCCAAAGATGTGCGGGTTCAGTTGATTGGCATGCTTAATTGTCCCTTAGTGTTCAGTGACGTACACATTAGGTGGATTGACCATGCTGAGTTGCAGCTTAGTGTCCACAGATATGTCGGTTAGGCGGATTGGCCATGCTAAAATGCCCCTTAGTGTCCAAAGCTGTGCAGGTTAGGTGGATTGGCCTGGATAAATTGTCCCTTAGTGTCCAAATGTGCACAGGTTAGGGGGCTTGGTTACGCTAAATTGCCCCATAGTGTTCAACTGTGTGCCGGTTCAGTGTTTTGGCCATGATAAATTATCCCTTTTGTGTCTATAAATGTGCAGTTTCAGTGGATTGACTATGCTAAATTGCCCTTCATGTCCAAAGCTATGCAGGTTAGGTGGATGAGCCATGCTACATTGCCCCTTACTGTTGAAATATGTGCAGGTTAGGAGGTTTGGCCTGCTAAATAACCCCTTAGTTTCCAAAGATGTGTAAGTTAGGTGAATTGTTCAAGCTAAATTGCCCCTTTGAGTCTAAAGATGTGTAGGTTAGATGCCCTGGCCAGACAAAATGCCCCTTGTATCCAAGCATGTATAGGTTGGGTGGATTGTCCATGCAAACGTGCCCCTGTAGGTGGATTGGCCATGCCAAATTGCCATTTATTGTCCAAAGATATTCAAAGATGTCGGTTAGGTGGATTGGCTATTTTAAATTGTCCCTCAGAGTCCAAAAATGTGCAGGTAGATGAATTGGAAATGCTGGATTGCCCATTAGTGTCTGAAGATATGTACGTTAGGTGGATTGGCCACGTTAAGTTGCACTATAGTGTCCAAAAATGTGCAGGTTAGGGAGCTTGGCCGTGCTAAATTGACTCTTACTGTCCAAATACATGTGGGTTCAGTGGATTGGTCACGTTAAATTGCCCCTCAGTGTTCACCATGTGTATGTTGGGTGAATTCATCTTACTAAATTGCCCCTTAGTGTCCAATGATTTGCAGATTAGGTGGATAGGCTATGCTAAATTGCCGCATAATATCCAAAGATGGCGGCACGCTTTTGGATTGATTGAATTTATTGTTGTCACATGTATTAACATACATGAAAGTATTGTTTCTTGCGCATTGTAGAGACTTCATAGAGAAGGAAACGAGAGAGTGCAGAATGTATTGTTTCAGCCATAGCTAGGGACAGAGAAATATTCACTTAATGCAGGGTAGGTTCATTCAAATATCTGACAGCAGTCGGGAAGAAACTGTTCTTGAGTCGGTTGGTAGGTGACCTCAGACTTTTGTATCTTTTTCCTGAAGGAAGAAGGTGATGTGTGGGATCCTTAATTATGCTGGTTGCTTTGCTGAGGCAATGGGAAGTGTAGACAGAATCGATGGATGGGAGGCTTGTTTGCGTGATGGATTGGGCTACATTCACAATCGTTTGTAGTTTCTTGCGGTCCTGGGCAGAGCAGGAGCCCATACCAAGCTATGATACAACCAGAAAGAATGCTTCCTATGGTGCATCTGTAAAGGTTGGAGAGAGTCGTAGCTGACACGCTAAATTTCCTTAGTCTTCTGAGAAAGTAGATGCATTGGTGGGTTTTCTTAACCATAGTTTCAGCATTGGGGAGGGGGGAGTGGGAGGCGTGGAACCAGGACATGTTTTGGTGATCTGGACACCTAAAACATTGGAGCTCTCGACTAGCACCGTGATTGGCACTGCTACCTCACAGCGCTAGGGACCCGGGCTCAACTCCAGCCTCACATAACTGTCTGTGTGGAGTTTGCACATTCTCCCTGTGTCTGACTGGGTTTCCTCTAATAGTTCAAAGGTGTGCAGTTAGGTGGATTGGCCATGCTAAACTGACCCTAGTGTGTGGGGATTAAAAGGGTAAAATACATGGGGTTACGGGAATAGGGTCTGGGTGGGATTGTGGTCAGTGCAGACTTGATGGGCAGAATGGCCTCATCCTGCCCTATAGGGACTGTTCACGTTTTGCTGGTTCGGTGGACTGGCCGTGCTAAGTTGCCCCATAGTGTCCAAAGATTTCCAGCTCAGGCTGATTGAACAATAAAGGGACAATTCAGAATGACCAAAGTTGTGAAGGTTAGATATATTGCCTATGGTCAGTGGTCCCTTAGTGCTCTAAGATGTGCAGGTTAGGTGGGTTGGCCATGCAAAATTGCCCCTTAGTGTCCAAAGTGTAGGTTAGGTGGATTGGCCATGCAAAATTGCCCGTCATATCCAAAGATGTGGAAGTTAGGTGAATTGGCTGTGGTAAATTGCTCCTACATGTCCACAGATGTGCAAGTTTGGTGGATTGGACATGGTAAGTTGCCACCTTGTCTCCAAAGATGTGCGGGTTCGTCAGATTGGCCATGCTAAATTGCCCGATGTAATCAAAGATGGTGGCGCGGTGGCACAGTGGTTAGCACTGCTGCCTCACAGTGCCAGGGACCCGAGTTCAATTCCGGCCTAAAGTGAAGCTTGCACGTTCTCCCCGTGTCTGCGTGGGTTTCCTCCGAGTGCTCCAGTTTCCTCCAATAGTCCAAAGATATGCGGGTTAGGTGGAATGACCATGCTAAACTGACCCTAGTGTCAGGAGACTAGCAGGATAAATATGTGGGGTTACGGGAATAGGGCCTGGGTGAGATCATGGTCAGTGTAGACTCAATGGGCGGAATGGCCTCATTCTGCACTGTAGGGATTCTATGATCCTCTGATGTGTAGGTTAGGTCAATTGACCATATCTAATTGCCCCTGATTGTCCAAGATGTGCAGGTTAGGTGGATTGGCCATGACAAATTGCCCTTACTGTCCAAAGATGGGCAGGATAGTTGGATTGGCCGTGCTAAATTGATACTTAATATGCAAAGATGTGTAGTTTCGGTGAACTTGCCATGTTAAATTGCCTATTTGTTTATAAAGATGTGTAAGTGAGGTGGATTGCATTTGCTAAATTCCCTTTAGTGTCAAAAGATGTGAGGGTTAGGAGATAATGCCATGCTAAATTGCCCCTTAGTTTCCAGAGATGAAGGTTTTGTGTATTTGCCATGCTAATTGGCCCTTAGTGTCTAAGGATGTGAAGGTCATGTGAATTGGCCATGCTAAGTTGCCCCTTAGTGTTCCAAAGATGTGCAAGTTACAAGTATTGACAATGCTCAATTGCCTCTTATGTGTCCACGTACACATGGGTTAGGTGGATTGGCCATTCTAAGTTGCCCTTTGTGTCCAAAGATGTGCAGGTTAGGTGGATTTGCCATGTTAAATTGCCACTTAGTGTCCAGATATGCGCAGGTTAGGGGGCTTGATCATGCTAAATTTCCCCTTAGTATTCAATGATGTGTAGATTTGGTGGATTGACCGTGCTAATTTGCATCTGAGTGTCCAAAGATATGTGGGTTAGGTGGATTGGCCATGCTAAATTGCCCCGTAGTGTCCAAAGATGGCTGCCTTCTAGCACAGTGGTTAGCATTGCTGCCTCACAGCGCCAGGCACCCGGGTTCAATTCTGGCATAGGGTGACCGTCAGTGTGGGGTTTGCACGTTCTCCCCATGTCTGCTTGGGTTTCCTCTGGCTGTTCCGGTTTCATCGCACAGATGTACATTTGGGAGGATTGGCCATGTAAATGCCCGGGGTTACAGGGATAGGGCGGATGGGAGGCCCTGGGTGGAATGTATAGAAGTTGGGAAGTTATGTTGCAGTTGTACGGGGTGTTGGTGAGACTACACCTGGGGTTTTCTGTTCAGTTTGGATCACCTTGCTGTCGGAAATATGTTATTAAACTGGACAGAGGGCAGAAGAGTCTAACCTCAGTGGTTGGTAAGTTGATGGAGAGGATTTTGAGGGACAGGATTTATGAGCATTTAGAGAAGTTCAGTATGATCAGAAATAGTCAGCATGGTTTTGTCAAGGGCAGGTCGTGCCTTACAAGCCTAGTTGAGTTCTTTGAAAATGTGACTGGACACATTGACGAAGGAAGAGTGGTGGATGTGGTTTACATGGACTTCAGCAAGGTGTTTGCTAAGGTCCCCCATGCAAGACTTCTTGAGAAGGTGAGATGGCATGGGATCCAAGGGGCTTTGGCCTTGTGGATGCAGAAGGCAGAGAGTGGTCGCCAGTGGAGTGCCCCAGGGATCTGTTCTCGGACCCTTGCTGTTTGTCATTTTCATAAATGACCTGGATGAGGAAGTGGAGGGATAGGTTAGCAAGTTCGCCGACGATACGAAGGTTCGTGGTGTTCTGGATGGTCTGGAGGGATGTTAGAAGTTGCAGCATGACATAGATAGGATGCAAGACAGGGTGGAGAAGTGGACTTCAATGCGGTCAAATGTGTAGTGGTCCATTTTGGCAGGACCAATGGGATGAAGGAGTACAATATAATATAAAGGAGTTCAGTTACGAGTAGTGTACCTCAGGGATCTGTTTTGGGGCCACTGTTGTTTGTAATCTTTATTAATGATCTGGATGAGGGTATTGTTGGGTGGATTAGTAAATTTGCTGATGACACCAAAGTCGGAGGTGTGGTAGATTGTGAGGAAGGGTGTCATAGTCTGCAGGGAGACTTAGATAGGTTGCAGAGCTGGCGGATGGAATTTAATGCAGAGAAGTGTGAGGTAATTCACTTTGGTAGGAGCAACAGATGTGTCGAGTATAGGGCTAACGGGAGGACTTTGAATAGTGTGGATGAACAGGGGGATCTAGGTGTATGTGTACATAGATCCCTGAAAGTTGGGAATCAAGTAGATAAGGTTGTTAAGGCGTACGGTGTCTTGGCGTTTATTGGTAGGGGGATTGAATTTAGGAGTCTCAGCATAATGTTGCAACTGTACACTACTCTGGTGCGGCCGCACTTGAGTACTGTGTGCAGTTCTGGTCCCCATATTACAGGAAGGATGTGGAGGCTTTGGAGAGGGTGCAGACGAGGTTTACTAGGATGTTGCCCGGTATGGAGGGGAGATCCTATGAGGAGAGACTGAGGGATTTAGGGTTGTTTTCACTGGAAAGAAGGCGGCTAAGAGGGGATCTTATTGAAACATAAGATGATTAGAGGTTTAGATAGGGTGGATAGTGATAGCCTTTTTCCTCGGATGGAGAAAGCTAGCACGAGGGGGCATGGCTTTAAATTAAGGGGGGGTAGCTACAGGATGGATGTCAGGGGTAGGTTCTTTACCCAGCGGGTGGTGAGGGATTGGAATGCCCTGCCTGCTGCAGTTGTAAATGCGCCTAGTTTGGGGGCATTTAAGAGATCCGTGGATAGGTTTATGGACGAAAAGGGATTGGTATAGGCTAGTGGGTCATTGTTTTTGTAACTGGTCGGCGCAACATCGTGGGCCGAAGGGCCTGTTCTGCGCTGTAATGTTCTATGTTTCTATAATATCAAGGGTAGGAGTCTTAGCTGTGTTGAGGAGTAGAAGCATCTTGGGGTCCGGGTCCATAGGACTCTTAAATCGGCCTCGCAGGTGGAGGATGTGGTCAAGAAGGCGTATGGTGTACTGGCCTTCATTAATCGAGGGATTGAGTTTAGGAGTCGGGAGGTAATGCTGCAACTTTATAAGACCCTTGTCAGACCCCACTTGGAGTACTGTGCGCAGTTCTGGTCGCCTCACTACAGGAAGGATGTGGAAGCTATTGAGAGGGTGCAGAGGAGATTTAAGGATATTGTCTGGATTGGGAGGCATGCCTTATGAAGATAGGTTGAGGGAGCTGGGACTCTTCTCCCTGGAGAGACAAAGGTTGAGAGGTGACCTGATAGAGGTTTATAAGATGTTGAGAGGAATAGATAGGGTGGATTCTCGGAGGCTATTTCCCAGGGCTGAAATGGTCACTACGAGAGGACACAGGTTTAAGGTGCTGGGGAGCAGGTACAGAGGAGATGTCAGGGGTAAGTTTTTCACTCAGAGGGTGGTGAGTGAGTGGAATCGGCTGCCATCAGTGGTGGTGGAGGTGAACACGCTGGGGTCTTTTAAAAGATTTCTGGATGAGTATATGGGATTTAATGGGATTGGGATTTACAGGTAGTTCTATGGCCTGGTAGGTATGGATATGATCAGCGTAACTCGTGGGCCGTAGGGCTTGTTTGTGCTGTAGTTCTCTATGTTCTATAAGAGATTTACAAAGATGTTGCCAGGACTCAAGGGACTGAGTTATAGGGAGACATTTGACAGGCTGGGACTTTTTCCTCTGGACCATAGGAGACTGAGGGGTGATCTCATCGAGGTGTATCAGGACACGAGAGGCATGGATAGGTTGAATCGCTAACTTGAGGGTATAGGTTTAAGTTACGATGGGGATGAATTAATGGGAATCTGAGGAGTAACTTTTTTCTTACAAGAGGATGGTAGGTTTGTGGAATGAACTGCCAGAGGAATTGATTGAGGCAGGGATATTGACAATATTTAAAAGGTTTTTGGGCAGATACATGGATAGAAAAGGTTTCGAGGGATTCGGGCCAAATACAAGCAAGTGGGTTAGGCTTGGATGGTCTTTTTGGTCCAGTTTGGGCTGGAGGGCCTGTTTCTGTGCCGTAGACTCTATGATTCTACTCTAGGAAAGGATGAGGTGAAATTGCCAGAGGGGAGTTCACACCAGTGAATAAATGACTTTGAAATAAACCTGTCAAAGAATGGATTTTTAAATTCCTTTGTGGGACATGGGCGTCAGTGGCTGGCCAGCATTTACTGCCTATCCCTAGTTGCCCTCGAGAAGGTGGCAGTGAGCTTCCTCCTTGAATCGCTGCAGTCCATGTGCTGAGGGTTGACCCACAAAACCGTTAGGGACAGAATTCCAGGTTTTTGACCCAGTGGCTGTGAAGGAACGGCCAATATATTTCAAAGTCAGGGTGTTGGGTGGCTTGGAGAGGAACTTGCAGGTGGTGATGTTTCCATGTATCTGTTGCCCTTGTCCTTCTAGATGGAAGCTGCTGTGGGTTTGGTAGGTGATATCTAAGAATCTTGTAGATATACACACTGCAGTGTATCTTGTAGATAGTACACACTGCTGAGTATCGGTGGGGAAGGGATTGAATGTTTGTAGATGTGATGCCAATCGAGCAGGGCTGCTTTGCCCTGGATGGTGTCAAGCTTCTTGTGTTGTTGGAGCTGCACCCATTCAGGCAAATGGGGAGCATTCCATCACACTCCTGACTTGTACCTTGAAGATGGTAGATAAGATGTGGGGAGTCCGGAGGTGAGTTACTCATCGCGTTATCCTCAGCTTCTGACCTGATCTTGTAGCCACTGTGTCTATGTGGCAAGTCCAGTCCAATCTCTGACCAATGATAACCCCAAGGTCGGAGGAACAACAGAACAACATTGTACACTCGTAAATGTAACCAATGGTATCAAAGCCCCACATAAATCATAGAATCATACAATGCAGAGATGGCCCTTCGGCCCATTGAGTCTGTACCAACACACAAGAAACACCTGACCTACCCAATCCCATTTCCCAGTACTTGGTCCATAGTCTTGAATGTTATGATGCACCAAATACTCATCCAGGGACTTTTTAATGGATGTGAGGCAGCTAAGTTTTTAAGTGCACTTATTATTGTCACAAGTAGGGTTACATTACATACATTGGGGCAGCATTGTAGCACAGTGGTTAGCACTGCTGCTTCACAGCGCTAGGGACCCGGGTTCGATTCCCGGCTTGGGTCACCCTCTGTGCGTAGTTTCCTCACATTCCCCCCTCTAAACTTCCTGTCCGTCACTTTGAACCAATGTCACCTGGTGACTGACTCTTCAACTCAGGGGAACTGCTGCTCCTTATCCACTCTGCCATGTCCCTCATAATCTTGTAACAACACAAAAAACGTTATCCAAGTTATCACTAGACAAATGTGATTTAACTGACGGCAATCTGAGAAACAATAATAATAACCATGTAATTGAACAGATACATTGCAATATGATACTGAGGGTTACCTGGTTCACGAATTGCATCCAGCCATTGAAACACGAGTTAAAGAAATAACAGGGAAGAAGTGTCACTTACAAGGAACACCGAAAGCAGCTAGTATAGGATAGTATATTTTCTGTACATCGTTGAAAGCAAATTTTATCCTCATCAGCATCATGAGTGACCACCCGGAGCTTGGGCCTTGCAAGGAAAACCCTGATCTGTGATACTCCAGCATTTTGCTTCGATCCTCAACCCACTTCCCATGAGGAAGCACTAAATCCACAGGCAGAGTCAGACGGAAGCTCCCAGATATATCAAACTGCAAACCCTCTGGTGATTCACTGAGGGTCCATGGGGGGTTGCTTTAGTTCCAGCCACTGAACAAACAGTGAAGGCAGTAGAACTTTGTTACCACAACACGTCTTTGTGGTGGAACAAAGCAGATTTATGGCTTGTTGTGTTCAAAGTCAGTTCCAACTGTTAAGAGGTCAGCAATCTATTAGAATGATTCATTCAAAGAATCCCTACAATTCAGAAAGGGGAAAAAGAAACAAATTGGAAATGAATTGTGTTGTTGAACACAGCTGTAAAATGGGAAGAGGCTGCAATGTTTCATGTTGTTTGTGTGATGCAGTGTAAAAGATCTGTCCCAGAATTCACCCACCCCACTGGATTTGGAGCAGGTGAGGGGTGGACCATGAAAATGTCCACGGACCTTGGACAGGATTTTCCAGTCTCAGATCAAGCAAGGTCATACAATCCTGCCCCTTGGGGGATATGTTTTAAAGTTTATTTATTCGTGTCAGAAGTAGGCTTACCTTAACACTGCAGTGAATTTGCTGTGAAAATCCCCGAGTCACAACACCCCGGTGCCTGTTCAGGGACACTGAGGGAAATTTTAACATCGCCAATGCTCCTAACCAGCACGTCTTTCAGACTGTGGGTGGAAACTAGAACAGCCAGAGGAAACCCATGTAGACATGGGGAGAGTGTGCAGATTCCAAACAGTCAGTGACCCCAGCCAGGAATCGAACCGAGTCCCTGGTGCTGTGAGGTAGAATTTCAGAGAAGCTTTTGCAGAGGCTCTGCTAACTTTCCTTGGCATTCCATCGTGTTTCCCCCATCAATAGCGAAATGGTGTGGACACTGGGAGACTCCCCTGACTTCCTGCTATAGCCTGACCCACAGATCCAGTTCTCTGCTATGCTGGTGATGCCACACAATCTCTACAGTGCAGAGATAGAGGCTATTTAGCCCATCGAGCTTGTACCGACTGTCCAAAACGACACCCATCCCCGTACCCATCTATCCATTTAGTAATGTTAATTCACATAATCTGTTCATTCTTGACAGTTGAACATAGAACATTCCAGCACAGTACAGGCCCTTTGGCCCTCGATGTTGTGCTGACCAGTGGAACCAATCTAATGACCTTCTAACCTAAACTATTCCAATGTTATCCATATGCCTATCCACTGACCATTTGAACACCCTTAAAGTTGGCGAGTCCACAACTGCTGCAGGCAGGGCATTCCACACCCTTACTACCCTCTGAGTAAAGAACCTACCTCTGACATCCGTCCTATAATTACCACCCCTTAATTTAAAGCTATGTCCCCTCGTGTTAGCCATCACCATCCGAGGAAAAAGGCTCTCACTGTCCACCCTATCTAACCCTCTGATCATCTTGTATGCCTCAATTAGGTCACCTCGTAACCTTCTTCTCTCTAATGAAAACAACCTCAAGTCCCTCAGCCTTTCCTCATAAGACCTTCCCACCATACCAGGCAACATCCTGGTAAACCTCCTCTGCACCCTTTCCAATGCCTCCACATCTTTCTTATAATGCGGCGACCAGAACTGTACGCAATACTCCAAGTGCGGCCGCACCAGAGTTTTTTTACAGTTGCAACATGACCTCATGGCTCCGAAATTCAATCCCTCTACCAATAAAAGCTAACACACCGTACGCCTTCTTAACAACCTTATCAACCTGGGTGCCAACTTTCAGGGATCTATGCACATGTACCCCGAGATCTCTCTGCTCATCGACACTACCAAGAGTAATTACCAAGGGGTAATTTATAATGACCAACCCACCCAACCTACGCACAATCCATCTAACTTGCACTTCTTTGGATGCCGAGGGGGAATTTAGCATGGCCAATCACCTAACCCTCACATCTTTTGAATGTGGGAGGAAACTGGAGCACCCGGAGGAAACCCATGTAGACACAGGGAGAATGTGCAAACTCCACACAGACACCCAAATTGAACCCGGCTCCCTGACACTGAGGCAGCAGTGCTACTAACTGTGTCACCGTGTTGCTCTAATTAAACCTAATTTCCATCAAAGCTCAGCAAATTTTATCTTCAAGGTCACATTGGAAAGCCACAATTGATTTTTCCTCTGTCACTCACCTTAGACAGTACATTCCAGCTCATGCCCACACACTGCATGATGATGTTTAACCTTCATGTGGGCTTTTTTTTTATTGCCCGAGAGCTCAAACCCGTGTTCTCTACCATTCAGACCTTACAAATGCGGGAATAATTTCTCCATATCCACAGGGCAGGATTTTTCAGCCGCACTGTCCCCAAAACCGGAAAATCCCATCCGAGGACAACAGGCCTTTCTAGTGGGCGGAACCAGGAACCGGGCTGTTCTCCCCGCTACTTCACTTGCTCCCTTTAAGGCCATAGAGTCATCCAATCCCTGCAGAGGCCATTTGGACCATTGAGACTACATCAACTCTCTGACAGAGTGACATACACAGACCGCACCCCCCATCATACCCTGAATCTACACACATTTACCATGGACAATCCACCCAACCTACACATCATTGGACACTGAGGGATTATTTACCCTGGCCAATACACCTAACCTACACATCTTTGGGCGCTAAGTTCAATTTAGCATGGCCAATCTAACTCACCTACACATCTTTGGACTGTGGGAGGAAACAGGAGCACCCAAAGAAAACCCACACAGACACGGGGAGAATGTGCACAGTCACCCAGATCAGAATTGAACCCGGGTCGTTGGCACTGTGAGACAGCAGTGCTAACCGCTGTGCCACTGTGCTGCCCACAATACTACCGAGGAAGTATTCAATGAATATTCAGGAAGGTTTCCTGACGCAGTACGTGGACAAGCCTACGAGGGGAGAGGCTGTACTTGACCTGGTACTGGCAAATGAACCAGGGCAGGTGATGGATCTTTCGGTAGGAGAGCATCTTGGATATGGTGACCATAATTCTATCTCCTTCACAATTGCGTTGGAACGAGATAGGATGAGGCAGGCTAGGAAGGTGTTTGTCTGGGGTAAGGGGAGATATGAAGAAGTCAGGAAGTTACTTGGACAAATAAACTGGAAGGAGGCGTTCTTAGGGAAAAGTACTGAAGGAAGGTGGCAGATATTCAAGGAATGTGTGTCTGGAGCTCTGAATGACAACGTTCCGATGAGACAAGGGGGTTTTGGTAGGTCGCGGGAACCGTGGTGCACAAAGGATGTGTTGAACCTAGTCAGGAAGAAAAGGAAGGTGTACAAGAGGTTCAGGGAATTAGGAGATGTTAAAGATCTTGAGGAGTATAAGGACTGTAGAAAGGAGCTTAAAAGGGAAATTAGGAGAGCCAGAAGGGGTCATGAGAAGACCTTGGCGGGTAAGATTAAGGAGAATCCCAAGGCCTTCTATAAATATGTGAAAGGTAAAAGGATAAGAAGAGAAGGGATAGGACCTATAAAAGGTGAGGGGGGAAAGGTTTGTGTGGAACCAGAAGAAATGGCGGAGGTGCTTAACGAGTACTTCGCCTCAGTATTCACGGTGGAAGCCGATCTGGGAGATTTTGTTATGGATTTGCAGCAGATGGAAAGGATTGAGTACGTGAATATTAAGGAGGAGGATGTGTTGGAACTTTTGAATTCTATCAAGGTAGATAAGTCGCCGGGACCAGATGGGATGTACCCCAGGATACTGTGGGAGGCGAGGGAAGAGATTGCAGAGCCCCTGGCGATGATCTTTGCGTCGTCAATGGAGACGGGAGAGGTTCCAGAGGATTGGAGGATTGCGGATGTAGTTCCTATTTTTAAGAAAGGGAACAGAGATAGCCCGGGAAATTACCGACCGGTGAGTCTGACATCAGTGGTTGGTAAGCTGATGGAGAGGCTTCTGAGGGACAAGATTTACGAACATTTGGAGAGGTTTGACATGATCAGGAATAGTCAGCATGGATTTGTCAAGGGCAGGTCGTGCCTTACGAGCCTAGTTGAGTTCTTCGATAATGTGACTGAACACATTGACGAAGGAAGTGCCGTGGACGTAGTGTACATGGACTTCAGCAAGGCGTTTGATAAGGTCCCCCATGCAAGACTTCTTGAGAAGGTGAGAGGGCATGGGATCCAAGGGCCTTTGGCCTTGTGGATCCAGAACTGTCTTGCCTGCAGAAGGCAGAGAGTGGTTGTGGATGGGGCTTTTTCTGAATGGAGGTCAGTCACCAGCGGAGTGCCTCAAGGATCTGTTCTGGGACCCTTGTTGTTTGTCATTTTCATAAATGACCTGGATGAGGAAGTGGAGGGATGGATAAGTAAGTTTGCTGATGACACGAAGGTCGGTGGTGTTGTGGATGATCTGGAAGGATGGCAAAAGTTGCAGCAGGACATAGATAGGATGCAGGACTGGGCGGAGAAGTGGCAGATGGACTTCAACGCGGATAAATGTGTAGTCGTCCATTTTGGCAGAACCAACGGGATGAACGAGTACACTATCAAGGGCAGAAGTCTGAGTAGTGTTGAGGAGCAGAAGGATCTTGGGGTCCGGGTCCACAGGACTCTTAAATCGGCCTCGCAGGTGGAGGAGGTGGTCAAGAAGGCGTATGGTGTACTGGCCTTCATTAATCGAGGGATTGAGTTTAGGAGTCGGGAGGTAATGCTGGAACTTTATAAGACCCTTGTCAGGCCTCATTTAGAGTATTGTGCGCAGTTCTGGTCGCCTCACTATAGGAAAGATGTAGAAGCTATTGAAAGGGTGCAGAGGAGATTTACAAGGATGTTGCCTGGACTGGGAGGCATGCCTTATGAAGTTAGGTTGAGGGAGCAGGGACTCTTTTCCCTGGAGAGACGAAGGTTGAGAGGTGACCTGATAGAAGTTTACAAAATGTTGAGAGGAATAGATAGGGTGGACTCTCTGAGGCTATTTCCCCGGTTTGAAATGGTCGCTACGAGAGGACACAGATTGAAGGTGCGGGGAGGGAGGTTCAGAAGTGATGTTAGGGGTAAGTTTTTCACTCAGAGGGTGGTGAGTGAATGGAATCGGCTGCCGTCAGTGGTGGTGGAGGCGAACTCGCTGGGGTCTTTTAAAAGACTTCTGGATGAGTATATGGGGTTTAATGAGATTGAGGGTTATAGATAGGTCTGTAGGTTGGTAGGTGATGATGTGATCGGCGCAACTTGTGGGCCGAAGGGCCTGTTTGTGCTGTAGTGTTCTATGTTCTATGAATGGTAGGACCTGAGGAAGTTCTGTGGAACAACGGGACCTTGGTGTCTTTGTCTACAAATCTCAGAAGGTGGAAGGCCATGTCAGTAAGGTGTGAAAAAGGCAGATGGGACACGACTATCAATCGAGGCACAGATTCCATAAGCAGGAGAATCATGATGGAGTTGTATAGACCTTTGGGGAGGGCACAGTTGGAGTACTGTGTGCCGTTCCGATCGCCACATTATAGGAAAGATGTGATCAAACAGAAGCAGGTGCAGAGGAGATTCACCAGGATGCTGCCTGGGATGGAACATTTAAATTATGAAGAGAGGATCAGCTTGGATTGTTTTTATTGGAGCTGAGAAAACTGAGGGGTGACCTGATTGAGGTGTACAAGATTATGAGAGATACGGGCAGGTGGATAAGGAGCAGCTGCTCCCCTTAGCTGGAGTGTCAGTCACGAGGGGACATAGGATCAAGGTGAGGGCAGGAGGTTTAGGGGGGAAGTGAGCAAAAACTTTTTTACCCAGAGGGTGGTGATGGTCTGGAATGTGCTGCCTGGGAGGGTGGAGTGGGTGGGATGCCTCTCACATCCTTTAAAAAGTACCTGGATGAGCACTTGGCTCATCATCACATTCAGGGCTATGGGCCAAGTGCTGGAAAGTGGGATTAGGTGGGAGTTCAGGAGTTTCTAATGTGTCAGTGCAGACTTGATGGGCTGAAGGGCCTCTTCTGTACTGCATTATTCTAAATTTGGGAATGAGAATGTAGTTTAGTTCTGAAGAGAAATGCGGCAAATTCAAAGATGGTCACAGGAACAGCTCAGGCAGTGAAAGAAGAAATTTCAGAGCAAACACACATGACCTTGTTGTGATAGAGTATAAAATGCTAGCAAACCGAGGAACATAGGAATTAGGAGTAAAAGTCAACAAATTCAACCCTTTGACCCTGTTCCACCATTCAATCAGATCATGGCTGATCTCTCCCTGGTCTCAAATCCACCTCCCCGCCTGTTCCCAAGATCTTTTTTTTTAATTAGAAATGTATCTATCTCCTTGAAACATTCAATGATTCAGATTCCACCGCACTATGGGGCAGTGAGTTATAAAAACTCCCCACCCTCTGTGAGAAGTAGTTCCTCCCTATCTCAGTTTTAAATTTACCGATCTCAGCCAATACCTGTGATCTCTAGTTCGAGGCTGCCCAACAAGAGGAAACATTTGGTCTACATTTACTTTCAAAAATGTATATACCTTGATCAGATCTGCTCTCATCTTTCTAACCTCCAGCAAGTACAAACACAAACTGTTCAATCACACCTCATACATCAAATCTTTCATCCCCAGAATCAATCTGGTGAACTTTCACTGAGCTGTTTCCAATGTCACCACATCCTCCCTCAAATAAGGACACAAGAACTGGACACAACGTTCCAGATGTGTTCTCACCAAAACCGTATACAACTGAAACAACTCCTTTCAATATTTATAATAATGCTTTTTCCATTTTAATTAGAGGGTGCAGCTACACACAGACTTTGTGATTCATGAATTTCCAACAGATCAGAGAAGGAATTTCAGCCAAAGGGTAGCAATTGTGTGGAATAACATCTGTCTTTCTAAACCTGTCAACCCATTCATCCAATCCATCCGATCTGTCCATCCATCCAATCTAACAATCCAGCCATCCATTGAGACCATCCAATCTATCATAAGAACATAAGAAATAGGAGCAGGAGTAGGCCATCTAGCCCTTCGAGCCTGCCCTGCCATTCAATAAGATCATGGCTGATCTGTCATGGCTCAGTTCCACATTCCCACCCTCTCCCCATAACCCTTAATCCCCTCTCTTATCAAAAACCCATCAACCCGCGTCTTAAAAATATTTAGCGAGCCAGCCTCCACCACTTCAACGGGCAGAGAATTCCAGAGATTCACCACCATTTGAGTGAAGAAGTTCCTTCTCAACTCCGTTCTAAACCACCCCCCCTCTATCTTGAGGCTGTGCCCCCTAGTCCTACTGTCCTTTCTGAGCAGGAAGAGTCTCTCCACCTCTATCCTATCCATCCCATTCATCATCTTATACGTCTCAATGAGATCTCCCCTCATTCTTCTAAACTCTAATGAGTACAAGCCTAGTTTATTCAGCCTCTCCTCAAAACTCAATCCCCTCATCAGCCTAGTAAACCTCCTCTGCACTCCCTCCAAGGCCAAAATATCCTTGCGTAAGTACGGCACCCAAAACTGCACACAGTACTCCAGCTGCAGCCTCACCAATGCCCTATACAGCTGCAGCAAGACCTCCCTACTTTTATATTCAATCCCCCTCGCTATGAAGGCCAGCATCCCATTCGCCTTCCTGACCACCTGCTGCACCTGCAAGCTGGGTTTTTGCGACTCATGCACAAGGACCCCGAGGTCCCTCTGCACCGTCGCCTGCTGCAGTTTTTCGCCACGTAAGTAATAATCCTTCCTACCAAAGTGGACCACCTCGCACTTGCCAACATTAAATTCCATTTGCCATTTCCTGGCCCATTCACCCAGCCTATCTAGATCCTTCTGCAGACTCTCCACACCCTCCGCACAATTTGCCATTCCACCAATCTTGGTGTCATCAGCAAATTTTGACACCCTACACTCGGTTCCCTCCTCCAGATCATCTATATAAATGGTAAATAGCTGAGGCCCCAGCACCGACCCCTGGGCCACTCCACTAGTCACCAACCGCCAATCTGAATAGCACCCATTGACCCCCACTCTCTGCCTCCTATTTGACAACCAATCCTCTATCCACGCTAACACCCTACCCCCAACTCCATGTCCCCTGACCTTCTGCAATAACCTCTTGTGAGGTACCTTGTCAAACGCCTTCTGAAAATCAAGAAAGACCACATCCACCGATTAGATCCATGCAGCTCATGAACCCTCCAAGGGGATAGATTCAGGCCTGCCTTGTCCACTCCGCACATTTAAACTCTTCCTTAAAGAAAGATGTATCTTCTGTTGGAAACTTCACAGAGCCTGTTTCAGATGGAAACGCTTCAGAATCAGGTCAAGTTATTCCAGACAGGGAGCAGTCTGCTAACAAGACCCTGTCCCTCAGTAACATTTATCACCAACAACTATCATTTAAAGCCAAATTCATTGGTAAAGATATTGCACCTGCTCAGAACACAACCAGACCATTATTTTAAATTTAAACCCCAGTCATCACAAAGTCTCACCATGGAGAGGTAAACATAGGAGGAATAGAGCTCCAGGCTGATCTGCTTATTCACAGCATCCTCACAGTCCCTGTGGTAGTTCTCACACACTTGGGAAGCCATTATCACCTATTAGACTCTGAGATGAATACAAGTGGGACCAACTCACCTTAAATCCCCAGACTCACATCCCAACTGATCCCGCACCATTCCCAGTAACCAATCAGAACGACAAGCTCCTTAGAGGGAACCAATCAGGAATGGGATGATCATTTGGACCAGGGAGCAACCTGATTGGATCAGACAAGTTCAAAGCTGCAGCTCATGGGAAGTGAAACTGACCAATCATGTTCTTGGGTCGAAGCGGAAGGAACTTCCTGCGGAGCTGCCAGTCCCGATGGAATCAGTAATTTCTCATTCCAGGACAGCTTAGGTTGATGGGGTTGGGGTGAGGCCTGGGGGAGTGGACTCACTCTGACTGCCTACTTCCCTTTCACAATCTTGTGGATCCCTGGGTCACCTCTACAGAGGGCGTGTATGGCAGGCACCCACCAATATACCTGGTGCCCGTCTGTGGGCAGTCAGCACCGAGGGTATAGACTGCCTTCCAGGTTCATTAACAAGGTCCTGCTTTAGTCGGGAAAGGACCTTTTTGATCTACTTTACCCTCACGTTGGCGTCATCATTTTCTGATTGATTGATGGAAGATGGGTGTGATTGGCTGGGCCGGCATTTATTGCCCTTCCCCAGTTGCCCTTGCACTGATTGGCTCAGCCATTTCACAGGTCACCTGAGAGCCAACCACATTGCTGTGATTCTGAGTCACATGGAGGCCAGACCGGGTAAGGGAGGCAGATTTCCTTCCCTAAAGGACATTCCTGAACCAGGTGGGTTTCTCCCACAATGCTCTCAAGGTCATCAGTTTGAATATTCTTTATTGAATTCATATTCCATCATCTGCCGTGGTGGGATTCCAATCCGGGTCCTGCACAGACTCCGGAAGCACAGAGATAGTAATGGGCTGGAACTTTTATTGCCCATGCTGGTTTGACCCGACAAGGATATTATTAAACTAGAAAGAGTGCAGAAAAGATTTACTGGGATGCTACCGGGACTTGATGGATTGAGTTATAAGGAGAGGCTGGATAGACTGGGACTTTTTTCTCTGGAGTGTAGGAGGCTGAGGGGTGATCTTATAGAGGTCTATAAAATAATGAGGGGTACAGATCAGCGAGATAGTCAATATCTTTTCCCAAAGGTAGGGGAGTCTAAAACTAGAGGGCAGAGGTTTAAGGTGAGAGGGAAGAGATACAAAAGGGTCCAGACGGGCAATTTTTTCACACAGAGGGTGGTGAGTGTCTGGAACGAGCTGTCAGAGGCAGTAGTTGAGACGGGTACAATTTTGTCTCTAAAAAGTACTTAGACAGCTGGTTGGATAAGATGGGTATAGAGGGATATGGGCCAAATGCAGGCAATATGGACTAGCTCAGTGATTAAAAAAGGGCAGCATGGACAAGTTGGGCCACAGGGCCTGTTTCCATGCTTAAACCTCAATGCCTCGATGACACCATTGCTTCCGTAGGGTCTGATGTTGAGGGAGTTCAGTGTAACTCCCTCCTGACTTTATATCACTATGCTACTACCTCTAAAGTGTATTTATTAGTATCACAAATGGGCTTACATTAACACTGCGATGAAGTTACTGTGAAAATCCCCTCGTCACCACACTCTGTTTGGGGGAGAATTTAGCATGGCCAACGCACCTAATCGGCCTGTCTTTTGGAGTGTGGGAGGAAACCGGAGCACCCGGAGGAAACCCGAGCAGACATGGGGTGAAGGTGCAGACTCCGCACAGACAGTGACCCAGCCGGGAATCGAACCCGGGTCCCTGGTGCTATGCCCCGTTGATATGTCAGTGTTGGAGAAAGATTGGAGAGCTGTATAACTCTGAGAGTGACTGTTCCTTTACTCGGAGAACTCTCCTCATTTTAACACAAGTCCACAATGGTTTGTGAGGGACTTTCAGGATTGGTTGGGTGTACCTTTACCATTTCCAAAAGAGGCCCGTGTCTGTGTGGCTTTTCTCCCACATTCTGAAAGACACGCTGCTTAGGGTGCATTGACCCAAACAGGCGCTGGATTGTGGTCTCTTTTAAGGTCAAACCAAATAAACAAACTCAGATTAAATCAGGACAAAGTAAAAGGGGCGACTCCCCAAAAGGAAAGGGGAAAAGCCCGAACAAAAACAAAAGTACAAAGGAAACTTAAAAACATTAAATTAAAAAGTGATTATTAGGGTTGATAATGTACCCCAGCCCCTGCGGTGCCCAATGGGCACGGAAGACGTCAACTGCAGAGTGTGGCAAATCTAGGGGAATTTCACAGTAACTTCATTGCAGTGTTAATGTAAGCCTGACTTGTGATGAATAAATAAACTCTAACTTTCCTTTCGATAGTGAGATAACCACTACACTAATTCAACTCTGAGCGAGGCACATCTGGACTCGAAACATTGGCTCTATTCACTCTCTCCACAGATGCTGTCAGACCTGCTGAGATTTTCCAACATTTTCTGTTTCCGATCCCAGCATCCGCAGTGATTTGCTTTTATTCTCATTGGTTGAACTGCCCCCTCTCCCACCCTCTCTCCTTTGTTAGTTGGGGCCTGGATTCATAGAGTCAGAGAGGTTACAGCCTGGAAACAGGCCCTTGGCACAACTTGTCCATGCTGCCTTTTTTTTTAAAACCCCTAAGTTAGAACCAATTGCCCGCATTTGGCCCACATCCCTCTATACCCATTGTACCCATGTAACTGTCTAAATGTTTTTTAAAAGACAACATTGTACCCCCCTCTACTACTACCTCTGGCAGCTCGTTCCAGACACTCACCACCCTCTGTGTGAAAAAATTGTCCCTCTGGACACTTTGATATCTCTCCCCTCTCACCTTAAACCAATGCCCTCTAGTTTTAGACTCCCCTACTTTTGGGAAAAGATATTAACTATCTACCTGATCTGTGCCCCTCACTAATTTATAAGCCTCTATAAGATTACCCTCAGCCTCCAAGGCTCCAGAGAAAAAAGTCCCAGTCTATCCAGCTTCTCCTTATAACTCAAGTCCTGGTAGCATCCGAGTGCACTCTTTCTAGTTTAATAATATCTTTTCTATAATAGTGATCAGAACTGTACACAGTATTCCAAGTGTGGCCTTACCAATGTCTTGTACAACTTCAACAAGACGTCCCAACTCCTGTATTCAATGTTCTGACCAATGAAACCAAGCATGCCGAATGCCTTCTTCACCACTCTATCCACCTGTGACTCCACTTTCAAGGAGCTATGAACATGTACCCCTAGATCGCCTTGTTCTGTAACTCTCCCCAACGCCCCACCATTAACTGAGTAAACTGATTGATGGCTGATTCCTGATAACCATTCCTAAAAAGAAGATAATAATTGTAGATTGGTAATCTATTTTTCATATTTGTATTTTGAATATTTGTAACTGTTTTTGTAATAAACAAAAGGAATCCTAGATTGAGTCCTTTGTCGGGTTTGA
Source organism: Carcharhinus amblyrhynchos (assembly GCF_965287045.1). Classification (NCBI taxonomy): domain Eukaryota; kingdom Metazoa; phylum Chordata; class Chondrichthyes; order Carcharhiniformes; family Carcharhinidae; genus Carcharhinus; species Carcharhinus amblyrhynchos. Next base: position 222,396 of record NW_027649982.1, read on the forward strand.
CTCTGCGTGGCCCGGACGTAGGGCTGGTCCTGTCGGCCTACACCGATGACGTGCTCCTCATGTTCACGGACCCGGCTGACCTGCGGAGGATGCGAGAATGCCAGGCGGTGTCTCCGCCGCGTCCTCCACCAGGACCAACTGGGCCAAGTGTTCCGGACTCCTGTCCGGCATCAGGCAGGAACACAGCCTTCGGGAATCTCAATCCAGGACACAGAGATAAGTGTCTATTCCCCTGACGAACGATCCACGTTCACAATTACATTTCCCTTTTCTCCTCCCTCTGGAATGTCTCCCTGAACCACCGGGCTGTGGGTCGGTTACTCATCCTCCTTGCAGCCCCCACTCACGTCCGCAGAAGGAGCAAGTATCTCAAACCTGTTTGTTTAATCATTCGAAGGACGTGGGTGTCCCTGGCTGGCCAGAATTTATTGTCTGTCCCTCGTTACCCTTTGAGGATATTGAGACACAGCAACATTGATGTGACTCTGGTGTCACATGTAGGGCAGACCAGATAAGGACGGCAGCTCTCATTCTCCGAAGGACATTAGAGAACCAGACAGGTTTCTGGATTAATAATCGATTGATAATTCCATTATCTGTTGAGGTAGTATGGGCAGAAATTAGAAATAGGAGAGGAGAGGTCACCCTGTTGGGAGTCTTTTATAGACCTCCAAAAAGTTCTAGAGAGGTTGAGGAAAGGATTGCAGAGACGATCCTGGTTAGGAGTGAAAGTAATAGGGTAATTGTTATGGGGGATTTTAACTTTACTAACATTGATTGGAATAGCTATAGCTCTAGCTCGTTAGAGGGGTCAGTTTTTGTTCAAAGTGTGCAGGAAGGTTTTTTAACTCAATATGTAGATAGGCCAACTAGAGGTGAGGCTATATTGGACTTGGTGCTGGGAAATGAGCCAGACCAGGTGCTAGACTTGGAAGTTGGTGTGCTTTTTGGTGATAGTGACCACAATTCGGTTACGTTCACCTTAGTGATGGAAAGGGATAGGCATGAACCTCGGGTCAGTAGTTTTAGCTGGGGGAAGGGTAATTATGAGGCCATTAGGAGAGAATTAGGAAGCATTGGTTGGACTAGGAGGTTACAGGGACTAGGAACGTCTGAAATGTGGAGTTTTTTCAAGGAGCAGCTACTGTGGGTCTGTGATAGGTATGTCCCTGTCAGGCAAGGAGGAATTGGTAGGGCTAGGGAACCGTGGTGCACAAAAAAAGTTGATTTGTTGGTTAGGAAGAAGAAGGAGGCTTATGTTCGGATGAGGCTTGAGGGCTCGGGTAGTGCAGTAGAAAGCTTTAGATTGGCTAGGAGGGAGTTGAAGAGGGAGTTAAGAAGGGCTAGAAGAGGGCATGAGATGACTTTGGCTGATAGGATTAAGGAGAATCCTAAGGCGTTCTATAGGTATGTTAAGAATAGAAGGTTGGTCAGGGCAAGATTAGGGCCAGTTACAGACAGTAGGGGGAAGTTGTGTGTGGAACCAGAAGAGATTGGAGAGGCATTGAACCATTATTTCTCTTCGGTGTTCACGCAGGACGATATGAATGTAGCTGAGGAGGTCACTGGGGTGAAGGGGTGTAAAATAGAAAGTATTGTAGTTGATACAGAGGATGTGTTGGATATTCTAGATGGGTTGAAAATAGATAAGTCCCCTGGTCCAGACAGGATTTACCCTAGGATTCTATGGGAGGCAAGAGAGGTGATTGCAGAGCCACTGGCTCTGATCTTCAGGTCGTCGTTGGTCTCTGGTATAGTACCGGAAGATTGGAGGACAGCGAATGTTGTCCCATTGTTTAAGAAGGGGAGCAGAGACTTCCCTGGGAATTATAGACCAGTGAGTTTTACTTCTGTAGTGGGCAAGGTTTTAGAAAGAATTATTAGGGATAGGATTTATAGTTATTTGGAGAGTAATGAATTGATTAGAGATAGTCAGCATGGTTTTGTAGCGGGAAGGTCGTGCCTTACTAACCTTATTGAGTTCTTTGAGAAGGTGACCAAAGAGGTGGATAGGGGTAAGGCAGTAGATGTGGTATATATGGATTTTAGTAAGGCGTTTGATAAGGTTCACCATGGTATGCTTCTGCAGAAAATGCAGATGTATGGGATTGGTGGTAATTTAGGTACTTGGATCAGGAATTGGTTAGCGGATAGGAGACAGAGGGTGGTGGTTGATGGTAATTATTCATCATGGAGTTCGGTTACGAGTGGTGTGCCTCAGGGATCTGTTTTGGGGCCACTGCTGTTCGTAATCTTTATTAATGATCTGGATGAGGGTATAGTTGGGTGGATTAGTAAGTTTGCTGATGACACCAAAGTCGGAGGTGTGGTAGATTGTGAGGAAGGGTGTCGAAGTTTGCAGGGTGACTTGGACAGGTTGCAGAACTGGGCCGCGAGGAGGCGGATGGAGGTTAATGCGGAGAAGTGTGAGGTAATCCATTTCGGTAGGAATAACAGATGTGTTGAGTATAGGGCTAACGGGAGGACTTTGAATAGAGTGGAGGAGCAGAGGGATCTAGGTGTATGTGTACATAGATCCCTGAAAGTTGGGAATCAAGTAGATAAGGTTGTTAAGAAGGCGTACGGTGTCTTGGCGTTTATTGGTAGGGGGATTGAATTTAGGAGTCGCAGCGTCATGTTGCAACTGTACACAACTCTGGTGCGGCCGCACTTGGAGTACTGTGTGCAGTTCTGGTCCCCACATTACAGGAAGGATGTGGAGGCTTTGGAGAGGGTGCAGAGGAGGTTTACCAGGATGTTGCCTGGTATGCAGGGGAGGTCCTATGAGGAGAGACTGAGGGATTTGGGGTTGTTTTCACTGGAAAGAAGGCGGCTAAGAGGGGATCTTATAGAAACATATAAGATGATTAGAGGTTTAGATAGGGTGGATGGTGATAGCCTTTTTCCTCGGATGGAGAAATCTAGCACGAGGGGACATGGCTTTAAATTAAGGGGGGGTAGTTATAGGACGGATGTCAGGGGCAGGTTCTTTACCCAGAGGGTGGTGAGGGACTGGAATGCCCTGCCTGCTGCAGTTGTAAATGCGCCTAGTTTGGGGGCATTTAAGAGATTGGTGGATAGGTTTATGGACGAAAAGGGATTGGTTTAGATTAGTGGGTCAATGTTTTTTTTTAAAAATAAGACTGGTCGGCGCAACATTGTGGGCCGAAGGGCCTGTTCCGCGCTGTAATGTTCTATGTTCTATGTTCTATGTTCTATTAGTTCATCACCGACACAGAGACAAGCTCAAGGACTGAGGCTCCTTCAACACTCCCTCCTGGATTCATCACCAAGACTTGCTTGTAGTTACACTCTCCCATCTCTCAGCAAATGTGATGTATTTATTCTAAGGGGTATGACTGCCTCCTGAAACACAGCGTCTCCCTAACTCTCCCCCTCCCTGATGTGCTGCAATGTTCAAAGCTCAGACTCCAGCTCATCAAATCTGAATTGGATTTCCTTGAGGACCCAACTCTTCCCACAGCTGTGTTCAGAAGCAAAAACAAATGGGAGAGCAAGCTCCCACCTCATGCAACCACAACACATTACCTGGCCCTGCATCTGTATTTTATCTGCTTCGTTATATCTATTTTACATTGTTGCTAATTTCTCAATAACCTTCACAGATAGTATCCCACCAACAAAAATCTAAATCTGCTTCAAGGATGTAAAGATGGAAAAGGATGTTTTTTTTCGTTCATTTGTGGGAACTGTGCCTCGCTGGCTGCCTGGGTTTACCCCAGTCCAACGCCGGTATCTCCATATCCTCGCTGGCTGCCTGGGTTTACCCCAGTCCAACGCCGGTATCTCCATATCCTCGCTGGCTGCCTGGGTTTACCCCAGTCCAACACCGGTATCTCCATATCCTCGCTGGCTGCCTGGGTTTACCCCAGTCCAACGCCGGTATCTCCATATCCTCGCTGGCTGCCTGGGTTTACCCCAGTCCAACACCGGTATCTCCATATCCTCGCTGGCTGGTCAGGATTTATTGCCTGTCCCTCGTTGACCTTGGAGGGCAGTTAAGAGTTAAACACATTGCTGTGGCTCTGGAGCCACAGACCAGGAAAGGACGGCATTTTCCTTCCCTCAACAACATTAGTGAACCAGATGGGGTTTATTTTTGACAATCGAATCTGGTTTTATGGTCATCAGTAGATTTTTAATTCCAGATTTGTTTTTATTGAATTCAATCTCCAACAGTTGCCATGTTGGGATTTGAACCCCGGTCCCCAGAACATTACCAATATCGGGAATCCTTCCGGAATGTATGATGTCAGCAGGAGATACTCAGAAAATTCCCTCAATGTTCCTTCCAAGGACTTACTCACCAATCAGCTGCTTCCATTGGTCCCCCGTCACTTTCTGAACTGTAATGTCTGGTCCACACCGGCCCAGACTGGACCTGATCGGGAGGGACCGGGGGGTAAGGGACAGAAGACAAGGAAATACATCTCCACCCACTTCCCTAAACTCCCAGACTGAACCCCAACTCTCAGTCCTTCACTCTCTGCAGCTTGCACTCTGTGGAGTTCCCTCAGTGGGCAGAGTTAACAGTTTGGTAGTTTATATTTGTTGATGTCCAACTCACAAACCTGTTTGAAGTCACTGCACCCCCTCCCCCTCTTGTTCTGAGTAACTGCTGAGGGGTGACCCCCTGGGAAGCTGTTTTTTGGAGTTTCAATGCTGGGTCTGGTTCCTCCAGCTCAGCCTCGGGAGTGAGTGGAGCTCACCTCTTCCACCATGAGCGTTGTGTCCCGAGTTCCTTTTATCAGGAGACAATGTGCTCAAGGGGCTAAACCCACTGTGTCCATTTCAGAATCCGAGGTTGCCTCTGGTGGAGATGGAGAGCAGTAACCGGAATGCTTGGAATTCTTTCCAAGGTTCCCGCTGTGCTGGGAATTGATTTTTTCAGACACGGTTTGGGGCTTCATGGTTTGTAAATGATTGAAGCATTTCCATAGGATGGTATCTCCCAAACGGACTTAATAAGGAACTGGCCATGTTCCAGACTCGAACAGGCCTCATAACCATGGATCCATTGCCATGATTCTTTACTAATAACCTATCAACTCCTTTTCAGTGCCTCTCCCAGCTGGTAGGATCAGCACTGGGTACCCTGATGCCTTGCCAACCTCCAGCCCTCGGGAAGATCAGATTCAACCTTGGGAGGAGTCATCTTCCCATGAGCAACTCTGCTGGGACTATTCCGGACATTGAGTGTCGGGGTGAGGGAGTGGGGGTGAGGGAGTGGGGGTGAGGGAGTGGGGGTGAGGGAGCGGGGGTGGGGGAGTGGGGGTGGGGGAGTGGGGGTGGGGGAGTGGGGGTGAGGGAGTGGGGGTGAGGGAGTGGGGGTGAGGGAGTGGGGGTGAGGCAGTGGGGGTGAGGGAGTGGGGGTGAGGGAGTTTGGGTGAGGGAGTGGGGGTGAGGGAGTGGGGGTGAGGGAGTGGGGGTGAGGGAGTGGGGGTGAGGGAGCGGGGGTGGGGGAGTGGGGGTGGGGGAGTGGGGGTGAGGGAGTGGGGGTGAGGGAGTGGGGGTGAGGGAGTGGGGGTGAGGCAGTGGGGGTGAGGGAGTGGGGGTGAGGGAGTTTGGGTGAGGGAGTGGGGGTGAGGGAGTGGGGGTGAGGGAGTCGGGGTGAGGGAGTGGGGGTGAGGGAGTGGGGGTGAGGGAGTCGGGGTGAGGGAGTGGGGGTGAGGGAGTGGGGGTGGGGGAGTGGGGGTGAGGGAGTGGGGGTGAGGGAGTTTGGGTGAGGGAGTGGGGGTGAGGGAGTGGGGGTGAGGGAGTGGGGGTGAGGGAGTGGGGGTGGGGGAGTGGGGGTGGGGGAGTGGGGGTGGGGGAGTGTGGGTGAGGGAGTGGGGGTGAGGGAGTGGGGGTGAGGGAGTGGGGGTGAGGGAGTTTGGGTGAGGGAGTGGGTGCGAGGGAGTGGGGGCGAGGGAGTGGGGGTGAGGGAGTGGGGGTGAGGGAGTGGGGGTGAGGGAGTGGGGGTGAGGGAGTTTGGGTGAGGGAGTGGGGGTGAGGGAGTGGGGGTGAGGGAGTGGGGGTGAGGGAGTTTGGGTGAGGGAGTGGGGGTGAGGGAGTGGGGGTGAGGGAGTGGGGGTGAGGGAGTTTGGGTGAGGGAGTGGGGGTGAGGGAGTGGGGGTGAGGGAGTGGGGGTGAGGGAGTGGGGGTGAGGGAGTGTGGGTGAGGGAGTGGGGGTGAGGGAGTGGGGGTGAGGGAGTGGGGGTGAGGGAGTGGGGGTGAGGGAGTGGGGGTGGGGGAGTGGGGGCGAGGGAGTGGGGGCGAGGGAGTGGGGGCGAGGGAGTGGGGGCGAGGGAGTGGGGGCGAGGGAGTGGGGGCGGGGGAGTGGGGGCGGGGGAGTGGGGGCGAGGGAGTGGGGGCGAGGGAGTGGGGGCGGGGGAGTGGGGGTGAGGGAGTGGGGGTGAGGGAGTGGGGGTGAGGGACTGGGGGTGAGGGAGTGGGGGTGAGGGAGTGGGGGCGAGGGAGTGGGGGCGGGGGAGTGGGGGCGAGGGAGTGGGGGTGAGGGAGTGGGGGTGAGGGAGTGGGGGTGAGGGAGCGGGGGTGAGGGAGCGGGGGTGAGGGAGTGGGGGTGAGGGAGAGGGGGTGAGGGAGCGGGGGTGAGGGAGCGGGGGTGAGGGAGCGGGGGTGAGGGAGCGGGGGTGAGGGAGTGGGGGTGAGGGAGTGGGGGTGAGGGAGTGGGGGTGGGGGAGTGGGGGTGAGGGAGTAGGGGTGAGGGAGTGGGGGTGAGGGAGTGGGGGTGAGGGAGTGGGGGTGAGGGAGTGGGGGTGAGGGAGTAGGGGTGAGGGAGTGGGGGTGAGGGAGTGGGGGTGAGGGAGTGGGGGTGAGGGAGTGGGGGTGAGGGAGTGGGGGTGTCGTCCTGTAATTGAAGATAAATCTGGATGGTTTGGAATCCAAGGAGGCTGTGGGCTTTCTTTTCGTGTTGAACCTGTTTTTACTGTTTGTGCCGCTCTCTCTGCTCGGCTGTCCGATGATGGGTAATATGAGACTGTCCCAACCTGTCAAACTCTGTTTAACTTCATGTAATACACAAATTCCTGACTGATGAAGGGTGGTCCATTTTCAGAACAGCTGTAGGATCCCGGGTGTGAAGAAAGAGGTGTGAAGTTTCTCCACTCTTGTCCTTGTGTTTGATTTACTCACCCTGTGTCTGGCCATTCATTTTGTATCAGCATCTCCCATTATCAGGAACATGGGCCCCATGAACGGTCCAGCACTGTCCGTGTACAGTCACGTCTACAGCCATCCTGGTCATTCCCAAGTGTGAAGAGCGGTGACTGGTAATGGTTCTGCCCTTGTTGATATTACCCACACTCACCCACGAGTAAATATCTGTTTCCATACCTGGCCACCAGACATGGGAACTGGGAGGATCTTCAGTTTGTCACTCCTGGGTGACCATGGTAAAGTTCAGCCAGGATGGGATGGTGAAGCTGGCTCAGGATGACACTCCTGAACCCCAGGGGAGTGTGTCCTCTTCCCCAGTCAGCTGCTCTCTGCCTCTCCAATAAGGGTGTAATTCAGGCTATAACGGCCTTTTGGATTCCCCCATCTCCACTCGCTGATTCAGTTTATTGGGGACTGGGTAATTCTACGTTCACAGCCGAATATTATTGGCAGCCACTGGGAGAGTTTTGAAAAAGTTCATCATTACTGTCTGTTCCATTGGGAGTAAAATAAATGTCTGTTAATCATCACTAACTGAAGGCATCTGCCTGAGTGACTGGGCCTCTGGAGGGGTGTTCCAATCGATAATGGAAGGCAGACAGTCATAAAACCCCCAGCTGGAATTGGGTCAATGTTATGGGCTGTCCCACCATGCAGGAACTTCTGGAATTTCTTTGCCCAAAGTATCTCCATAGACGAGGTGTGACAGTGGTTAGCGCTGCTGCCTCATAACTGAATGTGCTGCATTGTAATTACTATATTTTGACTTAATTCTAGTTCGAGAGGGTTTTTTGTTTATTTTGGCGCTCCGTAGCGGGAGATAGGCGCGGGGGCTGCTGGGAAGGGAGAGCGGGAGTATAAAAAGAAGGCCAAGGTAGATAGCGGGCAGCGTCGGGAGCGGGCAGCGGAGTGAGAGGTAAAAGGGCTTAAGCTCACTGGGCTTGGGCGAGAGTAGGCTTGGTAACAGGAATTAATAGGACACCTTAATAGGGGGCAAACATAATGGCAGGGTCTAGGCTTACACGTGTTCACTGTGTTGGTTGTCATATGTGGACATTTCTGGAGACAGCACATCTCCCGAAAGCCCACATATGCGGGAAATGTCTAGAGGTGCAGAGATTAAGGGCCCGGGTGAGGCAGCTGGAACTGAGGCTGGAGGATATGTTTTTAGTTAGGGAAAATGAGGAAATAATGGATAGGGACAGTAACATTGAGCAGATACCAGGACCTGGGAGGAGAGATGGATGGGTCACAGTTAGGAAGAGCGAAAAGAAAAGGAGTCGTGGCACTAGGACCGCCCCAGAGGAATTACCCCGGAATATCAAGGGTGGGGTGACAGCTGGGGTAGAGAAGGCAAGGGAGGGAGATCAGAATACCTCGGAGGAAGGGAAGAGTGCAGGGTGTGAGATAGTGGTGGGGGATGGGAGAGTCAAAGGGATTGACAGGCGGTTCTGTGGGCAAAAGCGGGAATCCAGGATGGTAGTCTGCCTCCCTGGGGCAGGGGTACAGGATGTTTCAGAAAGGGTAGAGGGAATTTTGAAGGGTGGAGGGACCAAGTCTGATGTGATAGTGCACATAGGAGAGAAGGATGTAGGAACAAAGTGCAGGGGGGACATACGTAGGCAGTTCAGGGAGTTGGGGGCTAGGCTGAAATGTAGGGCCTCCAGGGTGGCGTTCTCTGGGCTGCTGCCGGTGCCTGGGGCTAGCAGGGCTAGAAATAATGAGATACTCCAACTCAATGCGTGGTTGAAGGATTGGTGTAGGGCAGAGGGTTTTAGATTCGTAGACCATTGGGAAGTCTTTATGAAAGAGGGGCAAATATATAAGAGGGATGGGGTACAGTTAACTGGGAAGGGTGTGCATATCTTAGCTGGAAGGTTAGCTGGAGTGTTTCGGCAGTGTTTAAACTAATATGGAGGGGGGGTGGGGATGTGGACGGAACTGGGATTGGGGATAGGGTAAGCCCGGAGGGTAGGAAGAAGGATCGGCTTGTTTCTGAGTGTCTTCGGTGCATGTGTTTCAATGCTAGGAGTGTGACTGGCAAAACAGATGAACTGAAGGCAATAATGTTCGAAAGGAAGTTGGAAGTGGTGGCGGTGACAGAGACTTGGTTAAAGGAAGGGCAGGACTGGCAGTTGAATGTTCCCGGGTATAAGTGCTTCAGGCGTGATAGGGGTGGGTCGCAGAGAGGTGGGGGAGTGGCGTTGTTAGTTAAGGATTGCATCATAGCAGTGCAGAGGGAGGGAGGAATAGAGGATATAGGAATCGAGTCGCTATGGGTGGAGTTGAGGAATAGGAAGGGAGATGTTACTATGTTGGGTGTGTACTACAGACCGCCCAACAGCCCGAGGGCTGTGGAAGAAGGGATAAGCAGGGACATTCTAGATAAGTGCAGGAAGAATAGGGTGGTGGTAGTGGGAGATTTTAATCTCCCCGGGGTAGACTGGAAGGTGCCGAGATCAGAGGGTACTGACGGGGAGGAATTTGTACAGTGTGTAATGGAAGGATCCCTGGAGCAGTATGTGGATAGCCCGACCAGAGAGGGGGCTATACTGGACTTGGTTCTGGGGAATGAGCCTGGGCAGGTGGTTGACGTTGAAGTAGGAGAGCAGGTGGCTAACAGTGACCACAACTCTGTCTGGTTTAAGATATTAATGGATAAAGATGAAGCCTGTCCTAAGGGGAGGGTGTTAAACTGGGGGAGGGCTAGATACAACCGGATTAGGCAGGATCTTAAAGATACGGACTGGGGTAAGCTGCTTGATGGCAGGTCGACGCTGGGTATGTGGGAGTCTCTCAAGGGAAAACTAAAATCTTTGCAGGAAAGGCACGTGCCGGTCAAGAGGAAGGATGGGAAGGGTAGGATTAGAGAGCCGTGGGTAACTAGGGATATTGAGGACCTGGTCAGGAGGAAGAGGGAGGCGTACATTAGATCTAGGCATTTGAGGACAGAGATAGCGTTAGAAGAATACAGAGAATGTAGGAGAGAACTTAAAAGGGGCATCAGAAAGGCAAAAAGGGGCCACGAAATGGCTTTGGCGGGTAGGATTAAAGAAAATCCTAAGGCATTTTACTCCTATGTTAGAAATAAAAGGATGGTTAGAGGGAAGATTGGTCCTCTCAGGGACAGAGGAGGGGAACTATGCTTGGAGCCTGGGGGAATGGGGGAGATCCTGAATGAATACTTTGCGTCGGTATTCACGCAGGAGAGGGGCCTGATGTCTGGTGCTGTGCTTGAGGAGTTTGAGGATCCGTTGAGGGATATAGTCATCACGAGGGAAGAGGTGTTGGGACTTTTAGACAGTATAAAGACGGATAAATCTCCGGTGCCTGATGGCATCTATCCCAGGCTGTTAAGGGAGGTGAGGGATGAAATTGCTGGGCCTCTGACGCAAATCTTTGTCTCTTCTTTGGACACAGGTGAGGTCCCAGAGGATTGGCGCATTGCAAATGTAGTACCGTTGTTTAAGAAGGGTCAGAGGGATAACCCAGGGAATTATAGGCCGGTGAGCTTGACTTCAGTTATAGGCAAGCTAATGGAGAGGATCCTCAAGGATAGGATGTATGAACATCTGGAGCGCTGCAATCTGATCAGGGATACGCAGCATGGCTTCGTTACAGGGAGGTCGTGCCTTACGAATCTAGTGGAATTTTTTGAAGAGGTGACAAAAACGGTTGACGAAGGACAAGCCGTTGATGTTGTCTATATGGATTTCAGTAAGGCGTTTGACAACGTCCCTCATGGTAGGCTGATAGAAAAGGTGAAGGCTCATGGGATACAAGGCCAGGTATGTAGATGGGTGGAGAACTGGCTTGGGAGGAGGAGACAGCGAGTAGTAGTGGAAGGCTCCTTTTCCAATTGGAGGCCTGTCACCAGTGGTGTGCCGCAGGGCTCGGTACTTGGACCTCTTCTATTTGTGGTATATATTAATGACTTGGAAGAGGGGGTAGGTGGTGTGATCAGCAAATTTGCTGATGACACCAAGATGTTTGGATTGGCGGGTACTGAGGAGCAGTGCCTGGCAATGCAACAGGACATAGACAGGCTGGTAGATTGGGCAGATAGATGGCAAATGGAATTTAATCCGGAGAAATGCGAGGTGATGCACCTTGGCCGGAATAATGTGGAGGGGAGTTATACGATAAAAGGTAGAACTATCCGGAGTATAGATACGCAGAGAGACCTGGGGGTGCAAGTGCATAAGTCCCTGAAGGTGTCGGTACAGGTGCAGAATGTGATGAGGAAAGCGTATGGTATGTTAGCCTTCATAGGAAGAGGTATAGAATATAAGAGTAGGAGTCTGATGTTGCAGTTGTATAGAACGTTGGTTAGGCCTCACTTGGAGTACTGCGTCCAGTTCTGGTCGCCGTACTACCGGAAGGATGTAGAGATCCTGGAGAGAGTGCAGAGGAGATTTACCAGGATGTTGCCTGGTATGGAAGAGCTGTCTTACGAGGAAAGATTGGATGAACTTGGGCTGTTTTCCCTTGAGAGACGTCGGCTGAGGGGGGATCTAATAGAGGTTTATAAGATTATGAAGGGGATAGATAGAGTAAATGGTGGTAAGCTTTTTCCGCTACAAGAAATGGATAGAACGAGGGGTCACGGGCTTAGGGTGAGGGGGGCTAGGTATAAGACAAATATTAGAGGGCAGTTTTTCACGCAAAGGGTAGTGGGGGTGTGGAATGCACTGCCGAGTAAGGTGGTGGAAGCAGGCACGCTAGGGTTGTTTAAGAGTCACTTAGACAGCCATATGAGCGGGCTACATATAGGGGGATATAGTAGGCCTTACTGAACATTGTAGGCTTGGGAATATGTTTTGCCTCAGGAATGTTAGTCTTTGCCTGTTTAATAATGAATTTTTTTGTCTCCACAGGCATTTAAGTCCAGCAAGGGGCATGCAGGCGGCAGGTTGTAGTGGGCTGCTCTTGGATGTTGCTTCGGGAGTTGCCTATTGCTTCATGTCGTTAGTGTGCTTAAACTGGACCATCTCGAGGGCAACATGACAGCTCAGAGACTATCTCTGTTGCTGTGCGGACACATGGATTTGGGCCTGTGTCTGTGGGAGTTTGCACGTTCTCCCCGTGGTTGCGTGGGTTTCCTCCGGGTGCTCCGGTTTCCTCCCACATCCCCCAAAGATGTGCTTTTAGGCTGATTGATTGGGTACTAAAATTGTCCCTAAATTGGACCTCCCTGATCCTCGCACGTTAGGCGTAGACTAAAATCATGAATAGGTCACTGAGATAGTAGGACGGCGGCGCGGGCTCGTTGGGCCGAAGGGCCTGTTTCCCGTGCTGTGTTGTTCTTTGTTCTTTGTTATAACGCCAGATACCAGGGTTCAGTTCCTCGCTCGGGTCACTGTCTGTGTGGACTCTGCACATTCTTCCTGAGGAACCGGCAGAGAGGGGAGTGATTTTGGAGAGGAGAGCTGGGTGGTAAGCAGAGTTTTTGATTTTTAACTTGCTTTTTTAGAGCTTTTGTTTCAGAGCAGCAAGAAACCGGAAATCGGTCTTGGGGAGACCTGGGAAATTGTGTTTTACCCAATAAATCTGAACGGTGAGGAAACCCGAGACACTGAACACGGACTGTCTCCCAGCCTCCCTCCTCCTCCAACCTAAAACAAACACTCGGTGCTGGGAAAAGATAAGCTTTTCTTTTCTTTTTCTTTTTCTAACTCGTCTTATCTTGTTGAGAGTTTGGGCAGAGAGGATGGCACTTTGGGCAGTTCACTGCTCCTCCAGCAGGATGTGGAGCTAAGGGACACCATTAGTGACCCTGCTGACTTCACCTGCGGGAGGTGCACCCACCTCCAGCTCCTCACAGACAGCCTGAGGGAACTGGAACTGGACCTGGGTGACCTTTGGATCATTCAGGAGGCAGAGGGGGAGGAGAGCAAATGTGGTCACGTTAGTTAAGAAGAGTAGCAAGGATAACCCTGGTAATTATAGGCCAGTGAGCTTGACGTCTGTGATAGGGAAATTGTTGGAGAGCATTCTTAGAGATAGGATCTGTACACATTTAGAACTGAATTGTCTTATTAGCAATAGACAGTGTGTTTTTTTGTGTGAAGGAGGTCATGCCTCACAAATTTGGTTGAGTTTTTTGAGGAGTTGAGAAGAATGATTAATGAAGGAAGGGCTGTGGCTATCGTCTACGTGGATATTAGTAAAGCATTTGACAGGCAGGCAGGCTGGTGCAGAAAGTTAAATCTCACAGGATCAAAGGTGAACTAACTACATGGCTAGAGAACTGGCTTGGCCATAGAAAACAGAGAGTAGCAGTGAAGGGTTTTTTTTCTGATTGGAGGTCTGTGACTAGTGGTGTTCGACAGGGTGCTGTACTGAGACCTCTGCTGTTTGTGATATATATATATAAATGATTTGGAAGAAAATGTAGCTGGTCTGATTAGTAAATTTGCGGGCGACACAAAGATTGCTGGAGTTGCTTGTAGTGATGAACATTGTCAGTGAATACAGCAAGACATAGATAGGCTGGAAACTTGGTTGGAGAAATAGCAGATGGATTTTAATCCAGATAAATGCAAAATGATGCATTTTGGTAGATCTAATGCAGGGGGAGCTAGTCAATAAATGGCAGAACAACAGGAATGTGTAGACACACAGAGGGATCTGGGTGTGCAAGTCCAGAGATCCTTAACGCTGGCAGCACAGGTGGAAAAAAGTGGTGAAGAAAGTCGTAGAGTATAAAAGTTGCATATAATGTTGCAGAGATGTAAAACTTTGTTCAGGCCACATTTGGAAGACTGTGTCCAGTTCTGGTCACCACATTACCTTTGGGGAAAGTGCAGAAAAGGTTTACCAGGATGTTGTCTGGTATGGAGGGTATTAGCTATGAGGTGAGATTGAGTAAACTAGGGTTGTTCCCCCTGGAAAGACGGAGGTTGAGGGGCGATCTCATATCATTTTATAAAATTATGAAGGGCATAGATAGGGTGAACAGTTGGAAACCTTTTCCCAGGTCAGAATTGAAAAACACAAGGGATCACTAGTTCAAGTTAAGGGGGTAATGTTCAATACAGATATCTGGGAGATGTATTTTACACAGAGGGTGCTGGGGGCTTGGAATGCACTACCAAGCAATGTGGTTGATGCAGACATGCAAGGATCATTTAAGACTTATCTGGATAGCCACATGAACAGACTGGGAATGGAGTGATACAAACAGATGGTCTGGTTGGGAACACACGATCGGGGCAGTCTTGGCGGACTGAAGGGCCTATCTTGTGTTGCATTATTCTTTATTTCTTGGTTTCTACTCTCGTTGTATCTGCATGGGTTTCCTCTGGTTGTTCCGGATTATTCCCACAGTCTGATAGACGAGCTGGTTAGGTGCATTGGCCGTGCAAACTCTTCCCTCAGTGTACCCGAAAAGGCACCAATGTTTGGTGACAAGGTGATTTTCACAGTAATTTTATTGCATTGTTAATGTAAGCTTTTGATACTTTATAAAAGTTAAACTTTCTCTGATTATGAATTGTTGAATGTTTCTGGGAATCCTCATTGAGCTGTTAGTGTAAGTGAAGGTGGATCAGTTAATAATCGGAAACAAGAATCCTCCTGCCAGCTTTGAGTTTAACTCCTCGATCCAAGGGATTGGATATTTATCCATCTGTGAGAAGCAGTTTACCGTTTGTTTAAAATTCCCCAGTATGAAGTATTTATATTTGTTCCTGGGACCTGACTGTCACTGACCACCCAGCATGTATTACCCATCCCCAGTTGCCCTTGTTCAGAGGGCACATTGCTGTGACTCTGGAGTCACGATTAGGCCTGACCACAAAATGATGACAAATTTACTTCCTTCGTCCATCGGTGAACTGGATGTTCTTTTTTTCCCAAAAATCGACAGTGTTTTTATGGTCACCAGCAGATTCTGAATTCCAGATACATTTATTCAAATTCCACCGTCTCCCGTGTTGGGATTGGAACCCAAGTATCCAGAACATTTGCTGAGTTTCTGTATTAATAGTCTAGAGATAAAACCACCAGTCCATCACATCCACACCCTGAGTGTACACACCTTGAGTTGTGGTAACCTTGACACATCATATTGTATACGCCTGCAGGGCCTTCAGATCGGACAGCATTAACTCCCTCAATCAGGGAGCTCATATCCCAATATGTCCACCTGATGGTTATCGTTAAAGTCATTACGTATGTCTCTCTGTCTCATTCTGTGCTTCTCTGTCTGTCTGTCTGTCTCTATCTCCCTCTCTCTCTGTGTCTCTGTCCCTCTTTATGTTTCTCTCTGTCTCCTTTTGTCTCTCTGCCTCTTCCTCTGTCTCCCTCTTTCAACCCTCTTCCTCTGCCTCAGCTGCGGCCTCTGTCTCACTCTCCTTCACCCACTTTGTTTCAGCCTCAGTTTCCTTCTCTGTCTCTGTACCCCTTTACGTCTCTCTTTCTCAGACTCTCTTTTTTTCCTGTATCTGTTAGAAATCCTTTCAGATTTTGTCGCTCTCCTCTCTTTGTGCCCTTCCCTCTCTGTCAATCTCTGTCTGTCTATCACTCTCACTGTTCGATCATTGCCCTCTCTCTATCTGTCACTCTTTCTGTCTCTGTGAGGCTGTTTGTTAATTATAGTTTGAATGTCTAATAGGAAGAATTAAGGGTCTTGTGTTTATCGTTTCTTCTCGGGCAAGATGAGTTGAAGAATTGAAGTAAGGGGATATTTCAGGAGATTTTTTAGCTGCTGTCTGAAGAGAGACTGTGTCACAACAAAAATTGCAGTGTTTGTGCAGCAACTCAAGAGTTGAAGCATGAAACCCACTTCCAGGACAAAATAATCTAGCCATCCAACCTGATAGCCCAAATAATGCAGCCGATTCCATATAGAATAAACCATTAATGTCATCCATAAGAGGATGAAATTGGCTGAGATAACAAACAGTAAAATGATGGATTTCCTTCGACTCTCCATCTCTGGGTCTCTGGGATCCTCCCCACTGCTGTGAGCCCGGAGTCTCTTGCGGGATCTGCTGCTCACTAAAATGTGTCTGACGGTGAAAGCGTTGAGTAGCAGAATTAGGGCAAATGGGATAAAGGGGGTTAGAACGTAATGGAGAAATTCGATTATTCCCCAAACCAGAGATTCCCGAACATCCCATGTGACATAACAAAACCACTGGTTTAGCCCTGGCCAATATTCATTTGAAAACAGAAAATACCAGAAACTGTTCTTTAAACAGCTCAGCACCGTCACTGTTCCCAGAACCACAGTCGCTGATTTCTCAGTGCAATATTTACTTTTCAGCTTGGGGCAGCAAATGGCCACAAATCGATCAAAGGTGAAAGTGACGGTGAACCAGACAGAACAGTCAGTGGCTGCATGAAGCAGGACGGCGTGGATGTTACACACGGGGAGCGAGTGCAGGAATTCAAACTGTTCCCGATAAACAATGGGAATGTGTCTCAATATCAGGTCGAGGATAATGACCAGCAGATCCTCCACTGACATGGCCACCAGGTAACGAGTGACACATTTGGACAGACCACAGTTTCTGCTCGTCAGGGTCACGATTGTGATTATGTTCACTGTCAGGAACGGAAATAAAGAATAAAATTAGACACGATTCAGGGAAAGAAGTTACCATTTAGACTGAGGATCCGTTGAAATATAAAAAAAAGATGTACACACATCAAATCACTTATTTTTTTCAATCCAGCACATCTTTTTCAGTGTGAGAGCAAAGAGGAGCCTCCGGAGGAAACCCACACAGACACGGGGAGGAGGTCCACACAGACAGGGACCCTGACGCTGTGAGTCAGCAGCGCTAACCACTGTGTCACCAAGCTGTCCATGGTGGCAACACATCTGGGAGAGGCCATTCCGGGGAGCCCACAACATTGTCCCTCACTCATCTGCAAGTAAATAGCCCCTCAGCTTGTTCGGGGTTTGGAGGGTAGGGAGGCTGAGGGATTAAACACTGTCAGAACATCGAGGCTGCAGTCCTGTAGGTGGTCATCTGTTGTCTCTCAGACAGCTCTCTGACAATCCCTGCAGCAGAGCTGGTACCAAACATTGCTGGTTTCACCCTTTCCTCTGGATAATACTAACAGTTGGCAGAGAGAGATCCTGTGCCGCGACAGCTGAGAATCTGTATAATGTTTACTCAGGACTGTACCCAGGAGATGAAACCAAAGCATTGTGGTCACCGTTAGCACAACACAGGAAGAAACAGTAATTCACACTCGATTGACACAGAAAACAAAATAGCCAAGTTCCACACACGAGGACGGCCTCAATCAGGATCTTGGGTTCATGTCACACTACCTGCAACACCAGGACTTGCAAAATCTCACTAACTCTCCTGGCTTGGGACAATACACATCTCTTTACCCTGTGTTTAACCATCTTTCCACTCACATTGTCTGTATTTTTAAGGCTTGATTACCTGTAAAGACTCTCATTCCAACCGTTATCTTGTAAATCGAGTTTGTGTCTTTATATGTCCTGTTTGTGAACACATATCCTCACTCACCAGAAGGAGCCTGAGTCTCTGTAAGCTACAGCTGCCAAATAAACCTGCTGGAACTGAACCTGTTGTTGTGAGACTTCTTACTGTGCTTATCCCAGTCCAACGCCAGCATCTCCACATCACACAAGTACCAGGGTTTCCCTTCAACAGTGGGAGAAAGCTTCAGGGTTCAGTGAATAGCTACTGTCCATAATACTCAGTAAGTTTGCTGCTGTCCCACTCTGGCCCACTGGAACATTGAAGCTCAGTGAGTCCTCTCTCAGCAAGAATGTCGCTAATCTCTGCACCAGACATAGAATACTCAAACCAAGGCCGATACAAAGGATAAGCCAAGCAGCCTGCCTTAACGACTGTCGTCCGGTGACACTGATATCTGATATTATGAAATGCATCAAAAGGATGGAATGAATCAATTCCGGCTTCCCAGATTGCCAGGATCCAAACAGTTCACCTATGACCACAATAGGACCACAAACACCATCTCCCTGGCCCTACAGTGAACCCTGCAACAGAGACTCATGTTTATTGACTACAGCTCAGCCTTTAACACTATTATTCCTACAAATGTTTATGGAGATGTCCGGGTTGAGTTTACAGGAATATTGGGAATGAATAGAGGACTGGGATGAATGAGGTTGTGGAAACGTCCATCACAGAAGGAGAATGTTGATATTGAGTGGCTGCCAGAGTGGGAACCAATGTCGATGAATGAGTACAGGGGTGATGGATTATTGGAACATGGTGTGGGTTAGGCAGAGTGGTGGATGAGCTGAGGCATATGGAGGATTTACAATGTTTTTTTTTTGTTTTGTGTCACAAGTGGACTCACATTAGCACTGCAATGAAGTTACTGTGAAAATCCCCTACTCGCCACACTCCGGTGCCTGTTTGGGTAACACTGAGGGAGAATTTCACATGGCCAACGCACCTAACCAGCCTGTCTTTCAAACTTTGGGAAGAAACTGGAGCACCCTGGGGAAACCCACATCAACACAGAGAGAACACGCAGACTCTATACAGACAGGGATCCAAACTGGGCATCGAACCCAGGTCCCTAGTGCTGTGAGGCAGCAGTGCTAAACATTGTGGCACCGTGACAACCAATTGAGAAGGGCATTGGAATAGTAAAGTCTGTAACTGAAACGATGGGTGGTGTAATTGGCTGGAAGAATGTGGCCTTGCTGATGGGAAACTGAGCTCCGGTACAGAAGAATGCGATGTTTGTGAAGGTTCAGACTTCGGCATCAGCTGGGAGAGGGAGGTTTTCAGTAGATGAGATCATGATGGGGCCTGAATGTGAAGGCTCTAATAGATGAATAGCATCAAAGAGCACTGGTCAGTGCAGGAGCTGCCCGTGGAATCCAGATCTCAGCAGGAGGCAGACAGAGAAACAATCAGATTCACCAACATTTCTGACATATAGCTGGTTGGTTCAGATAGATACAGCACTGTACAGATAGAGAGTAAAGATATCTCTTCACTGTTCAGTGAAACGCTCACACAGCAGGTACAACATGAGTACTATACAGTGTACACACCCCTCATGGTGTGTGTGTGTGTGTGTCTGTGTGTGTCAGTGTGTGTGTGTGTGTGTGTGTGTGTGATCTCAGTCAGTCGGGGTAAAACAGAGCACGGAGTAAATGAAACTTTTCCTGTTCTGTGTGTGGGAGACTCGCTCTAAGGGAAATCTCCATCGGGTTCTGTGGCAGTACCACGGTGCTGAATGGGATAGATTTCAAACACAAACCTGCTTGGGAGGCCGTGGCTTCGTGGAATTGTCATAGAATCACAACAGTACAGAAAGAGGCCATTCGGCCCATCGAGTCTGCACCGACCACAATCCCCGCCCCGCTCCCGTAAAGCCACATATTCACAGAACTCATCTTTAGACACTAGGTTTGATTTAGCGTGGCCAATCAACTGAAAGAGACATCTTTGGACTTCGGGAGGAAACCGGAGCACCTGGAGGAAACCCACACAGTCATGGGGAGAATGTACAGACTCCACACAGACACTGTGTCTCTGTTGTCACTGGACTATTAACCAAGGAACCAGTAATATTGCTCTGGGGGTCCGGGTTTGAATCCCAATGTGTCAGATGGTGAAATTTGAATTCAGTAACATAGTTGGAATTAACAGTCCAATGATGACCATGAAATCATAGAATCCCTACACCACAGAATGAGGCTACGAAGCCAATCGAGACTGCACCCAACAACAAGCCCACCCAAGCCCTCTCCCTGTAACCCCACATATTTACCCTAATAATTACCAGACTCTTATAAAGCCTCAGCGGAACAGCCCTGTTTTTGTATTCTGGTCCTCTCCAAATGAATACT
Organism: Carcharhinus amblyrhynchos; assembly: GCF_965287045.1. Lineage (NCBI taxonomy): Eukaryota > Metazoa > Chordata > Chondrichthyes > Carcharhiniformes > Carcharhinidae > Carcharhinus > Carcharhinus amblyrhynchos. Next base: position 242,410 of record NW_027649982.1, read on the forward strand.
AATACCACTCGGAGGCAATGACCAAGCGGTATTATCGTTTGACTTTTAATCCAGAAACTCAGGAAATGTTCTGGGACTTGCATTTAAATCCCACCATGGCAGATGGTGGAATTTGAATTCAATAAAAAAATCTGGAATTAAGTGTCCGCTGAAACCAGTGTCAATTGTCAGAAAAAACATCTGGTTCACGAATGTGCTTTAGGGAAAGAAATCTGCCACCCTGACCTGGTCTTGCCTACATGCAACTCCAGAACCACAGCAATGTCTCAACTGCCCTGTGAAATGGCATCTCAAGCCACTCAGTTGTAAAAATCACTGCAAAGTCTCAACAAAGAAATTAAACTGCACGGATCATCTGGCATCGACCAAGTCACTAGAAAAGACAACGGCAAAACAAGCAGCCCTGTAGACCCTGCAAAGTGCTCCTTACTAACGTCTGGGGGCTACTGCCAACATTGGGAGAGCTGTCTCACAGACCAGTCAATCAACAGCCTGACATAGTCATTCTTATGGAATCATACCTCACAGAAAATACCCCAGACACCACCATTGCCATCTCTGGGTACATCCTGTCCCACAGGCTGGACAGACCCAGCAGAGATGGCGGCACAGTGGTATACGGTCGGGAGAGAGTTGCCCTGGGAGTCCTTAACATCGACTCTGGACCCCATGAAGTCTCATGGCTTCAGGTTAAACATGGGAAAGGGAGCCTCCTCCTGGTTACCACGTACAGTCCTCCTTGGGCTGATGAATCATTACTCCTCCAGGTTTAACAACACTTGGAGGAAGCACTGAGGGTGACAAGGGAGGAAATGTACTCTGGATGGGAGATTTCAATGTCCATCACCAAGTCTGGCTCGGCAGTAACATTACTGATCAAACTGGTCAGGTCCTGAAGGATAGAACTGCTCGACTGGGTCTGCAGCAGGTGGTAAAGGAACCAGCAAGAGGAAATAACGTCCTCGACTTCATCCTTACCAATCTGCCGGCTGCAGATGCATCTGTCCATGAGAGTATCTGTAAGAGTGACTACGACACAGTCCTTGTGTCTGCTGTCCTTGTCCTTCTAGGTGGAAGGGTCTTGGGTTTGGAAGATGCTGTCCAAGGATCTTGGGTGAATTGCCGCAGTGAATCCCGTAGATAGTACACACTGCTGCTACTGAGCATCGGTGATGGAGGGAGTGAATGTTTGTGGATGTCGTGCCAATCAAGTGGGTCTGCTTTGTCCTGGATGGTGTCAAGCTTCTTGAATTTTGTTGGAGCCGCACCCATCCAGGCAATTGGGGAGTATTCCATCACACTCCTGACTTGTGCCTTGTAGACGGTAGACAGGCTTTGTGAATTCAGGAGGTGACTTACTCACCACAGTATTCCTCGCCCCTGTCCTGCTCTTGCTGCCACAGTGTTTGTGTGGTGAGATCAGTTGAGTTATTTTGGTAAATGGTAACATCCTGGTGATCTCTCTTTGCACTGTCATCAAAACTTACTCGTCCTTCAGGTACTGTGGTGAACAACATTGCACACAATACCTGAAGTGTGGACAAACTAATGTTTTCTATGGCTGCATGGGATATGGGGTGAGTAATCAACTCAAGGGCAAGTGTTAATGAAGGGTCTAATCAGTGTGGATCAGACTCAGGTACAGGAATGGAGTAAATAGACAGGAAACAGAGATTAACTGTAAAACTGAAGCCAATGGACTCCATGTTCCCAGAACTGAAATAATAAGAATTGTAATCAAACTGAGATGACAAACAGAATAAGTGGAAACAGAGACTTACCAGGGACACCAACAATGGCCAGGATTGGATAGTAAACCCCTTGAATAATCCAGAGCACAAAACGGATGCGACGTGTTAACGGTAACAAACCAAAAAAAGATAAAGAAATAAAGTACAGACCGTCAGCAAAACTCCTGTCCAGTGTTGGAATATCCCCATCCGTTATTCCCAGATTCTGATCCATTGTTGGAACATTCCAATCCATTGTTCCCGGATTCTGACCATTGTTGGAACATTCCATTCCATTATTCCCAGATTCTGATCTCTCCTCCCCCTCCCTCTCTCTCCACAGCTGCTGATCTCTGTTAGTGTCGGAGTTGTCTCTCCCATTGACTCAATGGACAACACAGTGAACGGAATCTCTTATTAATAGAAGAGGGAAAACCCTTTCCGCACACTAATCAGATCCATGGAGACTCACATCAGTTACAGTCACTAAACAAACAGTTCAATTAACCCCACTCAATCCAACGCTTTTCATATCACAATGGAATAGAACATGTACCCAACCTGGATAATGGTGGAGGTTCACTGAGAGCAGGACGAGTGGAAATAGTGGAGACACTGGCCATAAACTTTCAATCTTCCCATTTCTTTCAAAATAAATTTTATCAGATGTGGGTATTGCTGGCAAGCCCCAGCATTCATTGTGTATACCTTGCTGCCCTTAAGAAGGGGGTGGTGAGCTCCTTTTTTGAACCACTGCAGCCTGTCCATTGGGACAACAGAGCTGTTAGGGAGGGATCCCAGGATTTGGACCCAGTGACAGTGAAGGAACAGTTGAAATATTTCCAAGTCAGGATGGTGTGAGATTTGCCAATTGTAGTGGTGTGGTCCCTTTTAGGGAGAATTTCCTACGGACCATGTGGTCAGGCCTGACCCTATGGAGTGTTGAGGTGGGATGAGGAGACACTCGAGTGTGAGGGTGCAGATTCTGAGCCAGGGGAGGTTTGGATGTTGGACCCAGGAAGCTGCAGTGTACAGTTGCAGAGTTATGCTGTCTGACCATGTGATAAATACAGTTTAGGAGGAAACCAGAACAACCGGAGTAAACCCACGCAGAGACGGGTGGAATCACTAAACTCCACACAGACACTGACCTGAGGATGGAATTGAACCCGGGTCTCTGGCGCTGTGAGGCAGCATGACTAACCCCTTTCTACACTGTCGGGATTGTACGATTGTAAAGAACACATTATAAATGAGAAATGTAATTGTGTTTGTAAAGGCTCCACACAAATAATTCACAAAACCAGGATTATATGCAGCAGTTGTATTAAAAGCTGTGAATTTTAAATTGTGTCTCTGAAACCCCATTAACACTATTTATTCCCCATCACAGAAAAAGGTGATTATTCTCATGTACGTTATTTATTCATAATATTCATTCAATTTCCTTCACTAAAAAGAACAATCTGATGGATTAAAGTAAATGTGTACTCTGGATAATTCAATAAAAATCTCTTTGATTTGTGGCGATGGTTTTCATGGCCATAAGGTCTGGGTGTGGTAAACAGTGGCACACTGCCACTTGGTAAAGTATCTGACAGCACTTACATTCTTATTGGGCCGACTTTCCTGACTCAGGCTGGGTGGTTTGATTTGATTTGGTTTATTATTGTCATGTGTTAGTATACAGTGAAAAGTATTTCTTGCGTGCTATACAAAGCATACCGTTCATAGAGAAGGAAATGCAAGAGTGCATGATGTAATGATACAGTCATAGCGAGCGTACAGAGAATGAACAACTTAATGCGAGGTAGGTCCATTCAAAAGCCTGATGGCAGCAGAGAAGCAGCTGTTCCTGAGTCAGTTGTTACGTGTCCTCAGATTGTGTACATTTTCTCCTGATTGAAGAAGGTGGAAGAGAGGATGGCTGGGTTGTGTAGGGTCCTTGATTTGCTGGATGCTTTGCTGAGACAACAGGACGGACTCAATGGACAGGAGGCTTGTTTGCTTGATGGGTTGGGCTTTATTCATGACCCTTTGTAGTTACTTCCAGTCTTGGGCAGAGCAAGAGCCATACCAAGCTGTGATACAACCAGAAAGGATGCTTTCTATGGTGCATCTGTAAATGTTGGTGAGAGTCGTAGCTAACAGGACAAATTTCCTTAATTTTCTGAGAAAGTAAAGCCACTGATGGGCTTTCGTAACTATATTGTTGGCATGGAGGGACCAGGACAGATTGTTGGTGATCTGGGCACCTAGAAACTTGAAACTCAGAAAACACAAAACTCAAAAAGGAAAGCTTTCCCTAGTTCTAGGGGTGAAGAGGGCGGGGGAGGAGGGAGAGGGAGGGAGGGAGGGAGGGAGGGCGGGGGAGGAGGGAGAGGGAGGGAGGGAGGGCGGGGGAGGAGGGAGAGGGAGGGAGAGAGAGGGTGAAGGAGGAGGGAGAGGGAGGGAGGGTGGGAGGGAGGGCGGGGGAGGAGGGAGAGGGAGGGTGGGAGGGCGGGGGAGGAGGGAGAGGGGAGGGAGGAGAGGGAGGGCGGAGGAGGAGGGAGGGTGGGAGGGAGGGTGGAGGAGGAGGGAGAGGGAGGGAGGGCGGGGCGGGAGGGAGAGGGAGGGAGGGCGGGGAGGGAGGGAGAGGGAGGGAGGGCGGGGAAGGAGGGAGAGGGAGGGAGGGAGGGCGGGGAAGGGAGGGGAGGGAGGGAGGGCGGGGAAGGAGGGAGAGGGAGGGAGGGCGGGGCGTGAGGGAGAGGGAGGGAGGCGGGGCGGGAGGGAGAGGGAGGGAGGGCGGGGAAGGAGGGAGAGGGAGGGAGGGCGGGGCAGGAGGGAGGGCAGGATGGGAGGGAGAGGGAGGGCGGGGCGGGAGGGAGAGGAGGGTGGGCGGGGCGGAAGGAGAGGGAGGGAGGGAGGGCGGTCGGGAGGGAGAGGGAGGGAGGAGGGAGGGAAAGAGGGAGGGCGGGAGGAGGGAGAGGGAGGGAGGGTGGGGCAGGAGGGAGAGGGAGGGAGGGCGGGGCAGGAGGGAGAGGGAGGGAGGGCGTGGCAGGAGGGAGAGGGAGGGAGGGCGGGGCAGGAGGGAGAGGGAGGGAGGGCGGGGCAGGAGGGAGAGGGAGGGATGGCGGGGCAGGAGGGAGAGAGAGGGAGGGCGGGGCAGGTGGGGGAGGCAGGGCGGAGCAGGAGGGGAGGGAGGGCGGGGCAGGAGGGAGGGGGAGGGAGGGCGGGGCAGGAGGGAGAGGGAGGGAGGGCGGGCAGGAGGGAAAGGGAGGGAGGGCGGGGCAGGAGGGAGAGGGAGGGAGGGCGGGGCAGGAGGGAGAGGGGGGAGGGCGGGGC